>NC_091159.1:24207494-24353291 GCF_040958095.1 Procambarus clarkii
AAGATTAATATTATTATGTATTAGCATAATTTAGATTTAGGTTAGGTTAAGTGTTTAGGTTCTGTTGGCAATTATTTGTATTTAAAATATGTGGGTGAAGCAGTTACAGAGTGGCTGAACCGGACGAGACATTTGGGCACGTTTCTTTACACCTTATACTTCTGCTCACCTAGCAGTAAATAGGCATCTATAAACCAACCAAACCAACCATCTGTTGCAACCCTTCTGTGTTGGGTTGCAACTTGAAGGTCAATCGTCAGCCTAGTGGAACCTCGAGAAGCCAAATAGTTTTCGTGTCCCCCGAGAGTGGGAAACCACAGTGAGGAGAGTCAGCACGGTCTGGCCTCCGTCCTGGACCACTTGCGGTGTGGTCGTACCTACGTGGGGCGGCAGCCTCAATTATCGTCAATAATTAAGAATGCTGCGACTGATATAGCAACCCACCCAAGGTCGTCTACCTACCTTCCATGTCATCCTTCCTGCCTTCATACCCTGCTTGCCCTGCCTTCATACCCTGCTTGCCCTGCCTTCCTGCCTGCTTGCCCTGTGTATTTTCCTTGCCTGCCAGCTTTATCCAGCTCTAGCTGCCACTGCCTACTTTCTGTCTGTCTGCCTGTCTTCTTTTGCTTGTCTACCTGGCCTGTCTGTCTGCCTCCCTGGGAAGGTCTTAATGTTTGGAAGGCGAGTGTGATTAATGTGGAGATCTGTGTTAAGGAATAGTTAAGCGAGGCCGAAGGATTTCTAGTCACAAGGGTGAAGAGGAAGGATGGGCGGGCCTAGCCACAAGGGTGAGGAGGGACGGTGAGAGGGCCTAGCCACGGTATATGTTATGACATGCCTCTTTAAAGCTATTTCTCTAAGTGATTAGTTCAGTAATTGATTATTGTATATAGCTCTTCAAGGAAGTGAATTAAAGTGGCTGCTGGAGACTCAGTACTGTACTCTAATTGAGCTATAATTTAAACCTATTTCTTTATTATTTGTTTTCCCATCTCTTAGAATTAGTTAATGTATTTATATATGAAAGCAAATTTCATCACTCTTATATATTTACCTGTGATACTAGACTTTGCATTGAACCAGTTATACACATTATATAGTGGGTGGGGGTGAGGAGTCGGGAGGTTGTCACAATTTATGAGCCTGTGGTGATGGAGCAGAATTGCCTATATTGTGGCTTCATACACAAGACTATAGACTTGAAAGAGCATTTAATACCTGCGGTTACGATGCCGAGAGCTGACACCAATAAGGTGCAGTCTGTGAGCTACTGGAAGAGACCAGTAAGATTTACTCTCGGCCTCTCCCGAGATTCGGTGGTCGTCCTCAAAACCCCGTGGTTTACAGTTTTATTAGATTTGACACTGGGTAGAGGCCAGAGACAACTGGCCTCTACCCAGACGGTTTGACGGTCTCCAACGGCTTCTTTGGAGACCGTCAAACCGGACAGGGGCGGGTTCAACAGAATGTGGGACGGGCGGGTTCAACAGACAGGTATGCAGTAGAAACTCCACTATCTAAGAAGGTTAGCTGTGAGTTGGGGGTCTCTGTAGAGATACTGCTATCTGACTGACCTTGGTGCTACGGCACGACGTAACAGGATCTAATCACTACTAGGCCGAGGAGGGAGGATGGGAGGACCTAGTTACAAGGGCGAGGAGGGAGGAGGTATCCCTGGAAACACAAACCTAAACTGTCTCTATTTTCCGCTTGTTACAACTTGTAATAAAGTTGTTACATCTTGGCTGAACGTGTTTATGACGTATTAGAACGTTGATACAACTTGCTATATTGGTTGTTATAACAGGTTAGGAGGTGTTAAAACTTGTTCGAACGTTGTACCAACGTCGTAGTTTCGGTGTGTGTTTGGCGGGATCGGCCTTAACCTGTAGAGCCGGCATAACAGGAACAGATCCAAAGTGGGAGTGAACAATTACCGTCAGCTACAAAGATAGGCAATAAGAGGGTAAGGGTGGTAGCTTATATTCTGGAAGGTGCATAAACCTCCAAGGCAAAGTTTGGAGGTCTTCGGGTTAGGGGTGTGGCATTGACCTTTGCTCTCAAGGTCAGAACAGTCCGTGATTCAAGTCGCTAGGTTCAAAACAATCCAAGAGTAAATCAGTGAGGTTAATGACTTTTTGTCACGGTGTAAAAATGATGTGGGGTCAGTTCACCAACACAAGTTGGAACGAATTGCTCTGGTTATTAGAAATAGGCACACTGAAATTAATTGATAATATAATTGTTCTGTTTTGCTTAAAGCCAATAATTTGCTAGATACATAACACAGTAACACTGTAATACACAGTATTCTATAATACATAAATCTTCATTCATTATTACTCAGTATTCCATAATACATAACTCTTCATTCATTATGGAATCAGTATTCCATAATACAGTATTCAGTATACCATAATACCCAACAATCCAAAGTTCATTTGGATTGGAGATCTCAAACAATTTGAGAGTTCATTTTTCAACTTCCTTCTCAAGTAAAGAAGAACATAAGAAATATTGAGAAGACTCGTGCTAGAACCATTGATCTCAACCCTTTGTCATATCCAGTAACATGTGTCAACAAGAAAGACTGCTACCAAAATATACTAACACACTTTATTATATACACAAGAGCTTTCTATCACTGAAAGTTCCAATTAGTGGTATGCGCTTGCAGCACAACCCGTTCTCGCACTTTCTTACAGTCAATATTGACTTATTAAATACGTGTATATGTGACATACTAGTTTACCTTGAAAAGCTTCATAGAAAACACCGACCTTACCTAACCTTCTTAGTATGTTAAGATAAACATCTTATTGCTTCGTAATTACAATTATTACTTAACCTATACCTATAATAGGTTAAGTAATAATTGTAATACCTATACTCTATACCTATAATAGGTTAAGTAATAATTGTAATTACGAAGCAATAAGATGCTTATCTTAACATACTAAGAAGGTTAGGTAAGGTCGGTGATTTCTATGAAGCTTTTCAAGGTAAACTAGCATGTTTGGTATGTCACATATGCACGTATTTAATAAGTCAATATTGACTATACGAAAGTGCGAGAACGCGTTGTGCAGCCATAGCTCCTAAACCTGACCCGGCCAAAAACGCATTTTATTTGATGCAACCCAACGGCGGAGAGAATATCTGAGGCAATTCTCCGCGAGGCACCGTCAGGACAGGAGAGGGACCACCTCACAGCCAAGAGTGCTCCCCATGCAGGGGATTTTCTTTTATGCGTACCTATATGTGACGTTCAACGAGGATATTCCTCAACGTTATACGGCTACAATAGTCGCTGCAAGCAGACGTCATTAAGTCATTCTGGATTAACCGAGACAAGTGAGGTGCTTGCTATTTAAAATGACGTCTTACAACTGGATTTGCGTCATTTTTCGGGGAAACACAAAATTTTTATCTTATTTGTACTTAGTCACTGCGGATGCCTATTACCAGTTCCTCGGTGTGGTCTTAACGATTAGTTCATAGTTCAGTAATACAACGCTTTTTATCTCTATAATATTGCAGAGCAGTTTATACCGCATAGTATATAAAAAAAATTATAGTAAATTATTTGGTAATAAATTAAAAAGTTAAGGAAATTATAACTGCAGATAAGTTTCTCTGTTTGCCACTTTTTTCTGAAATGCAATACGAATCATGTGTGTCCAAGTGCTCTTGCAGCTGCCCCATTTAAATGGATACAGAGTATATTATCACTATTGACATCCACAAGAGCGCCGACAGCGGCCATTGTGGACCTCTAGCCAGTTTTCTATTTTATCGTAGAAATCGAATTCTTAAGCATAAACTGAACTGTGACATGAACGACGGTTCACTACAGCCCTTTGATGAATAATAAAGAGCATTTGTAAATTGGTTCTTCTGGTCGACGACGGGAAGATCTATAGTCGTGAAGCTTTGTAACGCTAGCCACCTCGGCCAGCCTTACAAAGCTTGAGGAAGATTTCTGCCTCAAATCGATGTCATTGTATATATTGTTACAGGCTACGAATGGCGTTCCTTGTTGAGTGTGAGCATGGAAGGGGTTTGTGCTTCCGAGAGGAGTGACCCCGAGGGAGGGTAAGAAGTGAAGTGGGGACAGAAGAAAGTTAGGAGAAAAGAAGTATGGATTGTGGAAGTGTTTGGTCTGCACCTACCTGAAGTGTATGGGAGTTTACAGCACTGAATATACATCTGTATATTAACGAAAGGCACACATATATTCAGTTCATGTTTGGTAGAGCATACATACACTATTAAAACGCTGAGAATGCTATATTTATGAAAATTAGATCCTTTATTGCTATATATATATATATATATATATATATATATATATATATATATATATATATATATATATATATATATATATATATATATATATATATATATGACTGTCAGACCACGGAGGAAAATTGAAACAGGAATTTCCTTAAGTACTTTCGTATATTAATACATCTTCAGGAGTGAATATTAATATACGAAAGTACTTAAGGAAATTCCTGTTTCAATTTTCCTCCGTGGTCTGACACTGTCACATTTTTAATCATGTGTTTATTTTCGTGATTTACACACACACACACACACACACACACACACACACACACACACACACACATACACACACACACACACACACACACACACACACACACACACACACACACACACATACACACACACACACACACACACACAAACACACACACAAACACACACACAAACACACACACAAACACACACACAAACACACACACAAACACACACACAAACATATATATATATATATATATATATATATGCGAACAAGCCTGAATGGTCCCCAGGACAATATGCAACTGAATGAGGTGATTTGGTAAAATGCTATGCCCAAGATTACTATCCGAGTGCCGGCGGTGGGGTGGTTCAAATAGCCTCGGCTATCACCTCATTTTGTCCGGTCGTGATGGTCAAGTGGATTAAGGCGTCTTGTACATACCAGTTGCGTGGCTCCTGGGAGTATGGGTTCGAGTCACTTCTGGGGTGTGAGTTTTCAGTTATATATATATATATATATATATATATATATATATATATATATATATATATATATATATATATATATATATATATATATATATATATATGTGTGTGTGTAAAACATGAATTTACTTAAGTACTTTCGTATTTAATAATACATCTTCAGAAGGATCCGACCTTCTAAATAACCCCGACCAGGATTCGAACCCCTGACACCCAGGATCACCCCCAAACATTACACGGTACTATGGCCTCCTCACTATTGATCGCAGCCACTCATTGATCGAAATGTAAAGAAAACACGCCAATACAAAAATGAAAACTAATGCATCAATTTGGCGGCCAATGAGAGCCGAGATGCTAGAAATCAACTGACCAATCACGTCGCTGGAGTCCTTGCCGAGGATGAGGGGAGGGAGGGTAGAGCAAGATGGCGGCAAGTTGTTGTTCTTGTTGGGCTGTAGCCAGAAGCTCTGAGGCAGCGCTCTCATCTTCATTGGCAACGGATCTAGAAAATTATATAAAAATAATTCACATTACTAATAATATAGTAATATTTGTGCCGCAAATACCATAGTAGTTAAGTTGTAAAATTGATAGTAGCAGTGGGAGTCGAAATAGTCAGGTAAAAAGAAACTCATGGAATATGGTTAGAAAAGATAACAGATTTACAGCCTATCACAGTATTAGGAGTGGAAATTGATGAAGATCTTCAGTCAGACGACAATAAACATATTGCAGCTAAATGGACTAGGAAACTAGCTAGATTTTGAAGGGTAGAGCATCACTTAGATGCTAAGGGATTTACAATGCTGCAACTCTCAAATCAAATCTATAATGACGAATTCACTACTAATTTGTGATATTTTGCCCATGGTCAGATCTTAAAATATTAGACAACATTTAAAACAACGCCTCGCATCTAGTGAGAAGCGAATTTAATATTTGGCCAAGTCCGCACATCAGGATTTGAGACAGAAAAGAGATTAGGCTGGTTTGTGTATTCCACAAAATTATCAATATTCTTACTCCCCCTCCCCCCCCCCCCCTTTTAGCTTCTATTCAACTTCGTTACTTACGAATAAACTACCAAACAAGAGAGGTGATATGTGACAATCTGATAGATCTTCCCATTGGCTGATAAAATCAATTCAATGTTGTTATCGTCCGAAATTTAGAAAGTTATAGATCGAATTTTGGCAGCAAGCTGGTGACCCAAACATACTGGCACTTCAGTTATCTTGTATAACACGATAACTGTGCAGAAAAATGCAGTTCTGCCTTACAAATCCCAAAACAAATTTTAACTTGAAATAATAATAATAATAATAATAATAATAATAATAATAATAATAATAATACATTTCTCCACATGGCATGCTGAATTTCACTCACTATATATCGTCCAAGACATGAGCCAGTTGAACGGACAACAATATACGATAACATTAACATTATATGATATAAGCGTTGTCATTAGAACTGAGCGCTATTATGGCGTTCTGAACCTCCACAAAAGAGCAGCGTTAAACTGCAGACATTATAGCACGAGGCCTACTGGCCAGGGTTAACTGAGCCTTTAGAGAGCAGGCTTATTTAATTCGATTTCTACCATGACAGCGGATGATGAAGTCTTCCTGCAATAACGAAGGAAAAATATTGTTGGTGTGGCTGAAACAGAAGATTTTGTTATGATGAGCAGCGGGGAAAGGTTTAGGGGGCTCTAACCTCGCAGGTGGAGACGAGGTTACACTAAGATGTTTCATGTGACCTGTGTCTGATTGTGTACAAAATCTGAAGTTTCTTGCTTTGGTATTTCTCTGCGCTTACGTCTGTATGTAATTAATTTAGATTTTTCATCTCGTTCTTTGAGTGGCTCTAAATATATATTTTTTAATTTGCCAAAGTTGCCTAAAATGTTTTTTTCTGAGACAAAACGTGTGCAAAACATCCCAGAACTGACGCGGATTTGTCGAGTCGTATTTTGTCTGTTTGCCTTCAGATATTTGTCTACTTGTTGTTGGTCAATGGATTTCTCCTGCTCTCGCGATTTTTAATAAATCCACAACATCCACCCACTCTGCTTCGTATTGCTTCTTACCGTGGCCTCAAATTTACATGCTCCACGCATCACATCATAATGGATTCTTTCAAATGATACGTTTAGCTGTTGCTATGTTGTGTACTCACCTAGTTGTGCTTGCGGGGGTTGAGCTTCGGCTCTTTGGTCCCGCCTCTCAACTGTCAATCAACTGATGTACAGGTTCCTGAGCCTACTGGGCTCTTATCATATCTACACTTGAAACTGTGTATGGAGTCTGCCTCCACCACATCACTTCCTAAAGCATTCTATTTGTCAACTACTCTGACACTAAAAATAGTTTTTTAATGTCTCCATGGCTCATTTGGGCACTCAGTTTCCACCTGTGTCTCCTAGTGCGTGTGCTCCTTGTGTTAAATAATCCATCGTTATCTACTATAACAATTCCATTGAGAATCTTGTATGTGGTGATCATGTCCCCCTAACTCTTCTGTCTTCCAGCGATGTGAGGTTTAAATCCTGTAGTCTTTCCTCGTAGCTCATACCCCTCAGTTCGGGGTATGTGTGCCTGTCTCAATGTGTATATATGCCTGTATACTTGTATGTGTGAGATTGTGTGCATGTATGTGCAATCCGTCCTCCTAATAGAACGTCGCATTTTGACGTATACATTACCTTAGACTAAAAAATGTTGTACTAGAAAATGATAGCGACTCACGAAATTGACATACTGCCCCATTTTCTGTTTTGGGTCCTCTGGTAGGTTAGGATAAGAGTATTTTATTACGACAGTTTCTTGACGTTGGGAAGGCTTAGGAGGACGGGCTGGTATGTGTACTCACCTAATTGTGCTTGCTGGGGTTGAGCTTTGTCTCGCCTAAACCCGCCTTTGTGTGTGTGTATGTATGTGTGTGTGTGTGTGTATAGGGTCATCATAATACCAACGCCTTGACAGTTAACAAGTGGATGAAATGAGGCACCTTGATCATACCCCCTGACAGCTATCAGGTGATTGCCGTACACAAACCACACACTTCGTCATGCGCAATTGCAGAGCACAAATTTCACTGGCAACATGCGACGCTCAACTCCAGCGTTCACGTACGGTACAAATTGTAACCAGTGTAC
The DNA here is from genome assembly GCF_040958095.1 of Procambarus clarkii. Taxonomy (NCBI): domain Eukaryota; kingdom Metazoa; phylum Arthropoda; class Malacostraca; order Decapoda; family Cambaridae; genus Procambarus; species Procambarus clarkii. The sequence continues at coordinate 24,215,701 of NC_091159.1, forward strand.
CAAACCATGCCTCAGATGCTTTCAATATATCACGCGAGAGTGTGACATATTTCATCCACAATACTTTTCAATAGAGGTTCGCGGTTCTTATGGAAACAAACGAACCAATCCATGCGAGAAAGACAGGGCTCGCGAATGTAATTACCTCAATAAATTGTTAAATGAAAGCAGTAAATGCGACGGAGACGGCCACATAGCTCCCCTGAAGCTTGCACCAAGCAAGACTAGAGTACTCAGCTCTTGCTATAAATAGAGAAATAATTAGGTTTTCTAAGGCTATCCGGCCCTAGACGTTTTAGTGCCCGAAGTTCTTATCTAAACGTTCAAGCCATGGCGGCTTTGTTTACATTGAGGTAATTATTGTTATAAAAAACTTTGTAGTTCTTCGGAGTTCATTACTGTTTAATTAACGCAAACAACCCCGCCGTGAATGTTGAAAGATGTACAGGTTTCGTCTGTGGTTGCGTAAAGACTTTGTGAATCCTGGTTCCCTGGAAGCCTAGTTATGCTTTGGACGTTATTATTATTATCGCGATTCGGTTTCCACTTTTTTAGTTTAAGGTAATTTGTATTAGAAGGTTTCTCACTACAAACTGACGCAAGTTTACCAGACTATGATGTCCCGAGTATAGTCATGTTTGGTTAACTCATGTTGAACTATAAAATGCATATTACACTAATCGTAATTATATTAAATGGATTGAAATAACAAAAGACCGTCATAGGACAATGTAATTGCAAATTGAAGCAAAGTTCACAAGGCCGCTCGCGGTGCCTCTCGACTCAGCTGATCTATAAACAGTGAATATTTCATACCCCAGGAACCCATTAAATATTTAGGATCAATGCGCCTGCGCTCTCCCTAAGATCCAGCATTATATTCTACCTTTTGACTATTATATGATAATACTATATTCATAGTTTCGCAGAAAAATGCATTTTTAGCAAGTTAACGCGATTTCTATTTGGGGTTTTCCAGTGCTGGCCGTGAAGCCTAGCGCGGAGTGAATATACCCACAGTCACTCCTCATTAGGCTTGGTGCTACATAGCCTTCCCGGTTTGGTGCCTTCTTTTGATAATTACTTACTTACTCCTCATTAGGTTACTAACATAGTGCTCCTCAGCGCTGTTTATCTTACCAGTGATGGAAACTGGTTTTTTTTTACCCTTTTCATTGAAGCTGATACTGTCGTTCTTGGTATTATTTAGTTAGCTATACCTGCCGTTGTCGGTACCCGTGAGACAAGTCATGATACTCCTTTATGTTATCAATAACTGAAATCAGAATCATTATCATTTAATGTTATTAGTAATGTAAATCAGCTCTATTACCTCTCTAGGTCATCAGTAACTAAATCCGAAACCGTTACAACTTGAGTTATTTGTAACAAACCTATTCCTTTACGTCATCAAAAACAGAAACCATCTCCGTTATAATATCAGAAACCAGCTCCATTAGGTTAACAAATTACTCCATTACTTCATCAGTAACAGAAACTATCTCCAATTCTCTGTTACGTCATCAATAATAGTGACATACTGGTTACCGAAATAATTTACTTCAGGACCATCACATAACAGTATAACTTTGGGAATTTGTGATCCTGAATTTGTTTCATGTGTAGCTGTCTTGGACCCCCAGCAATTTGCAAGGGGAAATACCGTGCTTAACACACAACCCATTTAGTTGCTGGAGACTAATAGTCTCTAGACGTACAATTTTTGTCATAAGGTAATGCCTGACATGACATTAGGTTACATTTAGGCGGACGACCTGACTTTGTTGGCTGTTGCGGTTGGCGAATGCTGCAGTCTTAGGTCGATGGCTGCAACTTATTCTGGAAGTATAGTTGAGTGTAAGGAGAGAGAGAAAAGTGTATTGTGGCTGTGGCTCGCACGCACCCCCTGACTTTGAAAATCCTGATCAGTAGTGCTCAACTCATGGCCGCCATTCTTTGGCGGTCATGAGTTGAGTTAAAAGTCAAGTTTGACTTTTAATTATAATGGAAAATCATATCATATTTTTAATTACGGAAGTAATCATTGTCGGTATATGCAACACGCATCATAAGTGTTAAAAGTTGAAATTATGTGAAATAAGACCCAGAACGTGCGGTGAAGTATGCGGAACTTATAGAGGAAATGACTAGAGTTAAGGAGAGTGGGAATGTAAATCTTAGGGTTAAAACCGATTGTGCAGTGCAACATAAGAGGATATATTTTGGGCTTATGGACTTGCTGTATGGAATTGACTGAAGTTGTCAGGATAACCATCCTGAGGTGTATAAGTTAGCACACGTATCCGCTCGCCTCGCAAGCGAGGCACCTACTAATTCGAATTCTAGGCTGTGTGGGGTGATTTAGCACCTTACCACTTTCAGGAAACTCTTGTGAAGTTTAAGTGTATACACTAGTATGCTGTATTCTACCACTCCCATTTATTTTGTGTGATAAAACACACAACTTTTGATAATATATATATATATATATATATATATATATATATATATATATATATATATATATATATATATATATATATATATATATATATATATATATATATATATATATATATATATAAAAGTTTGTGAGGGTACCACCTCTGGTGCCAATGTGGGGACCCATAGCCTCGGAGAAGAAAATAAAAAGTATTCAGAGGAGACCTTGTGGTTTCTCACTGAACACTAATATTATCTTCTCCTACCACCCCTACTATATATATATATATATATATATATATATATATATATATATATATATATATATATATATATATATATATATATATATATATATATATATGTCGTACCTAGTAGCCAGAACTCACTTCTCAGCCTACTATGCAAGGCCCGATTTGCCTAATAAGCCAAGTTTTCCTGAATTACTATATTTTCTATAATTTTTTTCTTTTGAAATGATAGAGCTTCCCTTTTCACTATGTATGAGGTCAATTTTTTTTTATTGGAGTTAAAAATAACGTAGATATATGACCGAACCTAACCAACCCTACCTAACCTAACCTATCTTTATAGTTAAGGTTAGGTTAGGTAGCCAAAAAAAGCTAGATTAGGTTAGGTTAGGTAGGTTAGGTAGACGAAAAAACATTAATTCATGAAAACTTGGCTTATTAGGCACATCGGGCCTTGCATAGTAGGCCGAGAAGTGAGTTCTGGCTACTAGGTACGACATATATATATATATATATATATATATATATATATATATATATATATATATATATATGACAGTGTCAGACCACGAAGGAATTTAAGTCAGATATTTCCTTAAAAAGGAAAGAGCATTTATGTTTCAAAATTCTAAATTTCAAATCTTTGGAAGTTTGCCTTACATAGGACCTATTACAGTCTTTACATAGTATTTTGTAGATGACACAATTATCACTACGAGGAGTGTTTCTAACTAATAATTTTCCAATTAATAACTAATTGTTTTTAATTACGAAAATACTGTTGGAAAACTCGCCCCCGTCCAGAGACAGGTAACTCGCCTCCCGTCCAAAGACAGGTAACTCGCCTCCGTCCAGAGACAGGTATCTGCCCCAGTCCAGAGACAGGTAACTTGCCTCCGTCCAGAGACAGGTAACTTGCCCCCGTCCAAAGACAGGTAACTCGCCCCCGTCCAGAGACAGGTAACTCGCCCCCGTCCAGAGACAGGTAACTTGCCCCCGTCCAGAGACAGGTAACTCGCCCCCGTCCAGAAACAGGTAACTCGCCCCCCCCCCGTCCAGAGACAGGTAACTCGCCCCCGTCCAGAGACAGGTAACTCGCCCCCGTCTAGAAACAGGTAACTCGCCCCCCGTCCAGAGACAGGTAACTCGCCCCCCGTCCAGAGACAGGTAACTTGCCCCCGTCCAGAGACAGGTAACTCGCCCCCCCGTCCAGAGACAGGTAACTCGCCCCCGTCCAGAGACAGGTAACTCGCCCCCCGTCCAGAGACAGGTAACTTGCCCCCGTCCAGAGACAGGTAACTAGCCCCCCGTCCAAAGACAGGTAACTCGCCCCCGTCCAGAGACAGGTAACTTGCCCCCGTCCAGAGACAGGTAACTCGCCCCCGTCCAGAGACAGGTAACTCGCCCCCCGTCCAGAGACAGGTAACTTGCCCCCGTCCAGAGACAGGTAACTCGCCCCCCGTCCAGAGACAGGTAACTCGCCCCCGTCTAGAAACAGGTAACTCGCCCCCCGTCCAGAGACAGGTAACTTGCCCCCGTCCAGAGACAGGTAACTCGCCCCCCGTCCAGAGACAGGTAACTTGCCCCCGTCCAGAGACAGGTAACTCGCCCCCGTCCAGAAACAGGTAACTCGCCCCCCGTCCAGAGACAGGTAACTCGCCCCCCGTCCAGAGACAGGTAACTTGCCCCCGTCCAGAGACAGGTAACTCGCCCCCCGTCCAGAGACAGGTAACTCGCCCCCGTCCAGAGTCAGGTAACTCGCCCCCCGTCCAGAGACAGGTAACTTGCCCCCGTCCAGAGACAGGTAACTCGCCCCCGTCCAGAGACAGATAACTCGCCCCCGTCCAGAGACAGGTAACTCGCCTCCGTCCAGAGACAGGTAACTCGCCTCCGTTCAGAGACAGGTAACTCGCCCCCGTCCAGAGACAGGTAACTCGCCCCCGTCCAGAGACAGGTAACTCGCCTCCGTCCAGAGACAGGTAACTCGCCTCCGTCCAGAGACAGGTAACTCGCCCCCGTCCAGAGACAGGTAACTCGCCCCCGTCCAGAGACAGGTAACTCGCCTCCGTCCAGAGACAGGTAACTCGCCTCCGTCCAGAGACAGGTAACCCGCCTCCGTTCAGAGACAGGTAACTCGCCCCCGTCCAGAGACAGGTAACTCGCCCCCGTCCAGAGACAGGTAACTCGCCTCCGTCCAGAGACAGGTAACTCGCCTCCGTCCAGAGACAGGTAACTCGCCCCCGTCCAGAGACAGGTAACTCGCCCCCGTCCAGAGACAGGTAACTCGCCTCCGTCCAGAGACAGGTAACTCGCCCCCGTCCAGAGACAGGTAACTCGCCCCCGTCCAGAGACAGGTAACTCGCCTCCGTCCAGAGACAGGTAACTCGCCTCCGTCCAGAGACAGGTAATTTGCCCCCGTTCAGAGACAGGTAACTCGTCCCCCGTCCAGAGACAGATAACTCGCCCCCGTCCAGAGACAGATAACTCGCCCCCGTCCAGAGACAGGTAACTCGCCACCGTCCAGAGACAGATAACTCGCCCCCGTCCAGAGACAGGTAACTCGTCCCCCGTCCAGAGACAGGTAACTTGCCCCCGTCCAGAGACAGGTAACTCGCCCCCCGTCCAGAGACAGGTAACTCGCCCCCGTCCAGAGTCAGGTAACTCGCCCCCCGTCCAGAGACAGGTAACTTGCCCCCGTCCAGAGACAGGTAACTCGCCCCCGTCCAGAGACAGATAACTCGCCCCCGTCCAGAGACAGGTAACTCGCCTCCGTCCAGAGACAGGTAACTCGCCTCCGTTCAGAGACAGGTAACTCGCCCCCGTCCAGAGACAGGTAACTCGCCCCCGTCCAGAGACAGGTAACTCGCCTCCGTCCAGAGACAGGTAACTCGCCTCCGTCCAGAGACAGGTAACTCGCCCCCGTCCAGAGACAGGTAACTCGCCCCCGTCCAGAGACAGGTAACTCGCCTCCGTCCAGAGACAGGTAACTCGCCTCCGTCCAGAGACAGGTAACCCGCCTCCGTTCAGAGACAGGTAACTCGCCCCCGTCCAGAGACAGGTAACTCGCCCCCGTCCAGAGACAGGTAACTCGCCTCCGTCCAGAGACAGGTAACTCGCCTCCGTCCAGAGACAGGTAACTCGCCCCCGTCCAGAGACAGGTAACTCGCCCCCGTCCAGAGACAGGTAACTCGCCTCCGTCCAGAGACAGGTAACTCGCCCCCGTCCAGAGACAGGTAACTCGCCCCCGTCCAGAGACAGGTAACTCGCCTCCGTCCAGAGACAGGTAACTCGCCTCCGTCCAGAGACAGGTAACTTGCCCCCGTTCAGAGACAGGTAACTCGTCCCCCGTCCAGAGACAGATAACTCGCCCCCGTCCAGAGACAGATAACTCGCCCCCGTCCAGAGACAGGTAACTCGCCACCGTCCAGAGACAGATAACTCGCCCCCGTCCAGAGACAGGTAACTCGTCCCCCGTCCAGAGACAGATAACTCGCCCCCGTCCAGAGACAGATAACTCGCCCCCGTCCAGAGACAGGTAACTCGCCTCCGTCCAGAGACAGGTAACTCGCCTCCGTCCAGAGACAGGTAACTCGCCCCCGTCCAGAGACAGGTAACTCGCCCCCGTCCAGAGACAGGTAACTCGCCCCCGTCCAGAGACAGGTAACTCGCCCCCGTCCAGAGACAGGTAACTCGCCCCCGTCCAGAGACAGGTAACTCGCCCCCGTCCAGAGACAGGTAACTCGCCCCCGTCCAGAGACAGATAACTCGCCCCCGTCCAGAGACAGATAACTCGCCTCCGTCCAGAGACAGGTAACTCGCCTCCGTCCAAAGACAGGTAACTCGAGTGTCAAAAAAACATTATCCACTGGCAAATAAAACATAAAAAACGTTACCGCTAAATGCTCATGGCTAATAGTTTTATATCCTACTAAAGCACCTTCAGTTATACTATAGGTTAATTATTACATTGTAAAACAGGCACTGAGGTGTTATTTCTACTTTAACTACCAATTAAGTTCGCGTCCTAATGAAAACACTTCAAACTACCTTATAGTTTCATGTTACAATCCATTACATCAACCTTCGCAGCAGTAATTCATATAATATTCGAGAGGTGGAAAATATATCTTGGACAATTTTCTCAAATCTTCAATGTTTCTGGAAAATTCAAGATTCGGAAAACATGATAGTGAAATTCAAAATATTTTGATCTTCAACAAGTTGAAGACATTCTTCAACACAATAAGAAGTGAGCACAGAATAGCTGCTTATATGAGAGAATCGAACCTGGGCCAGCCAGGTGGCATAGCCATTGTGCTAACCATATCTTGTGAGTCATGCAAGTGTGTGGTATATATAGGCACGAGCTTTCTCTAGTAAATATGATTGGTAGAAAATGTGTGCCTAATCTGTAACCATCATCTGGCGTCATTGGAGACTGGGTTTCGCGGAAAAGCCGCCCGATTCCCTTTCTTTTTAAAGATCTGCTGGTGGTCTATTGGTTAGCACACTTGCTATGCCACCTGGCTGGCCCAGGTTCGATTCTCTCATAGGAGAAGTGTTCTGTTTGTTAAATATAACTTGAACGTTCATATATATATATATATATATATATATATATATATATATATATATATATATATATATATATATATATATATATATATATGACCGAAAAAGTAAGATTAATAATTCTAACACGAATTTTCTCAATCTTTCGTACATTTCGTTTCACTGTTGGAGGTAAATCAAAAATCAATTCTCCAAAATTCATTTTTATTTCTAGTCTGACGCGACACGAGCGCGTTTCGTAAAACTTATTACATTTTCAAAGACTTTAGTTCACAAATACACAACTGAATAGAACTTACGCATCTCCGATTTTATATCTACATTTGAGTGAGGTGGAAGGGGTGATGTGGCATTAACACAAGACAGAACAAGATGTGGTATTAATAGGGTATTAATTTCATCAACACAAGACAGAACAAGAGTATTAATAGGGTATTAATGTCATCAACACAAGACAGAACACGAAACAATGGATATTGAATAGAAGTGTTTGTAGAAAGCCTATTGGTCCATATTTCTTGATGCTTCTATATTGGAACGGAGTCTTGAGGTGGGTAGAATATAGTTGTGCAATAATTGGCTGTTGATTGCTGGTGTTGACTTCTTGATGTGTAGTGCCTCGCAAACGTCAAGCCGCCTGCTATCGCTGTATCTATCGATGATTTCTGTGTTGTTTACTAGGATTTCTCTGGCGATGGTTTGGTTGTGGGAAGAGATTATATGTTCCTTAATGGAGCCCTGTTGCTTATGCATCGTTAAACGCCTAGAAAGAGATGTTGTTGTCTTGCCTATATACTGGGTTTTTTGGAGCTTACAGTCCCCAAGAGGGCATTTGAAGGCATAGACGACGTTAGTCTCTTTTAAAGCGTTCTGTTTTGTGTCTGGAGAGTTTCTCATGAGTAGGCTGGCCGTTTTTCTGGTTTTATAGTAAATCGTCAGTTGTATCCTCTGATTTTTGTCTGTAGGGATAACGTTTCTATTAACAATATCTTTCAGGACCCTTTCCTCCGTTTTATGAGCTGTGGAAAAGAAGTTCCTGTAAAATAGTCTAATAGGGGGTATAGGTGTTGTGTTAGTTGTCTCTTCAGAGGTTGCATGGCTTTTCACTTTCCTTCTTATGATGTTTTCGACGAAACCATTGGAGAAGCCGTTATTAACTAGGACCTGCCTTACCCTACAGAGTTCTTCGTCGACTTGCTTCCATTCTGAGCTGTGGCTGAGAGCACGGTCGACATATGCGTTAACAACACTCCTCTTGTACCTGTCTGAGCAGTCGCTGTTGGCATTTAGGCACATTCCTATGTTTGTTTCATAGGCACATAGGAATGTGCCTAAATGCCAACAGCGACTGCCCAGACAGGTACAAGAGGAGTGTTGTTAACGCATATGTCGACCGTGCTCTCAGCCACAGCTCAGAATGGAAGCAAGTCGACGAAGAACTCTGTAGGGTAAGGCAGGTCCTAGTCAATAACGGCTTCTCCAATGGTTTCGTCGAAAACATCATAAGAAGGAAAGTGAAAAGCCATGCAACCTCTGAAGAGACAACTAACACAACACCTATACCCCCTATTAGACTATTTTACAGGAACTTCTTTTCCACAGCTCATAAAACGGAGGAAAGGGTCCTGAAAGATATTGTTAATAGAAACGTTATCCCTACAGACAAAAATCAGAGGATACAACTGACGATTTACTATAAAACCAGAAAAACGGCCAGCCTACTCATGAGAAACTCTCCAGACACAAAACAGAACGCTTTAAAAGAGACTAACGTCGTCTATGCCTTCAAATGTCCTCTTGGGGACTGTAAGCTCCAAAAAACCCAGTATATAGGCAAGACAACAACATCTCTTTCTAGGCGTTTAACGATGCATAAGCAACAGGGCTCCATTAAGGAACATATAATCTCTTCCCACAACCAAACCATCGCCAGAGAAATCCTAGTAAACAACACAGAAATCATCGATAGATACAGCGATAGCAGGCGGCTTGACGTTTGCGAGGCACTACACATCAAGAAGTCAACACCAGCAATCAACAGCCAATTATTGCACAACTATATTCTACCCACCTCAAGACTCCACTCCAATATAGAAGCATCAAGAAATATGGACCAATAGGCTTTCTACAAACACTTCTATTCAATATCCATTGTTTCGTGTTCTGTCTTGTGTTGATGAAATTAATACCCTATTAATACTCTTGTTCTGTCTTGTGTTGATGAAATTAATACCCTATTAATACCACATCTTGTTCTGTCTTGTGTTAATGCCACATCACCCCTTCCACCTCACTCAAATGTAGATATAAAATCGGAGATGCGTAAGTTCTATTCAGTTGTGTATTTGTGAACTAAAGTCTTTGAAAATGTAATAAGTTTTACGAAACGCGCTCGTGTCGCGTCAGACTAGAAATAAAAATGAATTTTGGAGAATTGATTTTTGATTTACCTCCAACAGTGAAACGAAATGTACGAAAGATTGAGAAAATTCGTGTTAGAATTATTAATCTTACTTTTTCGGTCATATTTAATAATATATGTCTACAGGAAAGACTGCTACCAAAATATACTAATATATATATATATATATATATATATATATATATATATATATATATATATATATATATATATATATATATATAAAGTAGTGTTTTATATATATAACACTACTTAAAACAGGCAACAGTGCACTTAGCTACCCAAACAACATTTGGGTTATCGCCAGACAGATGGAGTCACTTGCAAAAGTTTGTATACAAAATTGTGAAATATATGGAACATAATTCCACTTTTGCTACAATGACTAATAGAGGTAGATCATGAGAACGACTACTTTCTCAGCCAGTACCCCCACACGCCCTATACGATACCTCGCATGAACCCACTGCTCTCTTTTGACAAGTATATATTAGAACATATAAAATTGGAGCGTTTATGCTCGTTCTGGAAGAGAGTATAAGAGGTAGTTTGATCACGTGCATTAGGCTGTGTTTATGTATGTGTATTCGTTATCAAGTGGTGGTTCTATATTAGTGTTTATTATATTTTATTTGATGGAAATATAAGTGATTTGAGTTTCGCTGTGGCGCAGTGGTAACACTCGCCCAGAGTTTCGCTAGCGATTTGGCTTAGGTTCGTATCCTCGCCGGGGAGAATTGACTTGGCGCCAATTCTTGATTGTACGCTTCTGTTCACTCAGCAGTGATTGGGTACCTGGTTGTTAAACGATTGGCAGGTCGTATTCCAGGAAAACTAGTGGGTAAGGTTTACCATGAGCTGTGCGAACGGAAAGCTCTCTGCCTGCTTGCTGACTTCTGTTCCTGTACCCACCCGTGTAAATAAAAAATTGTTATAAAGAAAATACGCTAAGGCAATATGACTATATAATACTTGGAAGGGGTATGAGAACTAATAATAATTTTTATTATAACCCGTGTCCAGCGCCACTTACTTTAAACTTGCAACACGGAAAATTTACTTTAAACATATCCACCACAACGTTAAAGTTGACTGCTATGTGTGGCCCACTAGCTTATTGTACAGTGCTTCCAGTTAGCATGTCTGAGTTTAGGCTCGTATTCCCGTGACTCATGTCTGAGTTTGGGCTCATATTTATGATTTTTTATATTTTGGCTCGCATTACAGTGTTATATACTACATAGTGTTCCCGGCTTGGTGCCTTCTTTTGATAATTACTTACCAGCCGTCGCATCCTCATGGCAGATGTCTGAGTGTTGGTTCACTTCCCCGTGTCTTGAGTCGTGGTTCACTTCCACATGACAGATGTCTTGAGTCTTGGCTCACAGCCTAATGTTAGGTATCTACCCCTCCCCCTCCTCTCCCCTCTCCATCGGCCATACACCTCTATTATCCTTTGTTCTGCTCGGTATTCAAAATGTAGGTCGTGTAGTACACTCGGGTACGTGTATGTGTAGAGCAGAGAACACTGAACCCTTGCCGTGTCCTGTCATATAGACCGGGTTCCGTGATGTGAATTATTCAGTAGGATCTAAAACCTGTGCCGGCGTGAGCATTATGACGTCACAGTGATGTAACGCGTCCCACCATGTATAAAACAAAATATTATCTCTTATTGTTTAAATTATGTAAAGTAATTCCATGCACCCGCCAAACCCCAGCTGTTTATGAATAAAAAACGGCTTACACGCGACTCAACTGATTTCGTTCGAACACTTCCGAAACAAGTGCTTCATTGACGAATTTTGTTCGAACCACAACGGTATAAATGCTTCATCCACGTACTACAAATACAAATAATCAGCAACAGAACCTAAACACTTAACCTAACCTAACCTAAATATATATATATATATATATATATATATATATATATATATATATATGTATATATATATATATATATATATATTAGTATATTTTGGTAGCAGTCTTTCCTGTAGACATATATTATTAAATATGACCGAAAAAGTAAGATTAATAATTCTCACACGAATTTTCCCAATCTTTCGTACATTACTCTTCACTGTTGGAGGTAAATCAAAAATCACTTCTCCAAAATTCATTTTTATTTCTAGTCTGACGCGACACGGGCGCGTTTCGTAAAACTTATTACATTTTCAAAGACTTCACAAATACACAACTGATTAGAACTTACGTCTCTCTGATATTATATCTACATTTGAGTGACGTGGGAAGGGTGATGTGGCATTAACACAAGACAGAACAGGAGGGGATATTAATAGGGTATTAAAAGTATCAACACAAGACAGAACAGAAACAATGGGTATTGAATAGAAGTGTTTGTAGAAAGCCTATTGGTCCATATTTCTTGATGCTTCTATATTGGAGCGGAGTCTTGAGGTGGGTAGAATATAGTTGTGCAATAATTGGCTGTTGATTGCTGGTGTTGACTTCTTGATGTGTAGTGCCTCGCAAACGTCAAGCCGCCTGCTATCGCTGTATCTATCGATGATTTCTGTGTTGTTTACTAGGATTTCTCTGGCGATGGTTTGGTTATGGGAAGAGATTATATGTTCCTTAATGGAGCCCTGTTGCTTATGCATCGTTAAGCGCCTAGAAAGAGATGTTGTTGTCTTGCCTATATACTGGGTTTTTTGGAGCTTACAGTCCCCAAGTGGGCATTTGAAGGCATAGACGACGTTAGTCTCTTTTAAAGCGTTCTGTTTTGTGTCTGGAGAGTTTCTCATGAGTAGGCTGGCCGTTTTTCTGGTTTTATAGTAAATCGTCAGTTGTATCCTCTGATTTTTGTCTGTAGGGATAACGTTTCTATTAACAATATCTTTCAGGACCCTTTCCTCCGTTTTATGAGCTGTGGAAAAGAAGTTCCTGTAAAATAGTCTAATAGGGGGTATACAAGAGACAACTAACACAACACTTATACCCCCTATTAGACTATTTTACAGGAACTTCTTTTCCAGAGCTCATAAAACGGAGGAAAGGGTCCTGAAAGATATTGTTAATAGAAACGTTATCCCTACAGACAAAAATCAGAGGATACAACTGACGATTTACTATAAAACCAGAAAAACGGCCAGCCTACTCATGAGAAACTCTCCAGACACAAAACAGAACGCTTTAAAAGAGACTAACGTCGTCTATGCCTTCAAATGCCCACTTGGGGACTGTAAGCTCCAAAAAAAAAAACCCAGTATATAGGCAAGACAACAACATCTCTTTCTAGGCGTTTAACGATGCATAAGCAACAGGGCTCCATTAAGGAACATATAATCTCTTCCCATAACCAAACCATCGCCAGAGAAATCCTAGTAAACAACACAGAAATCATCGATAGATACAGCGATAGCAGGCGGCTTGACGTTTGCGAGGCACTACACATCAAGAAGTCAACACCAGCAATCAACAGCCAATTATTGCACAACTATATTCTACCCACCTCAAGACTCCGCTCCAATATAGAAGCATCAAGAAATATGGACCAATAGGCTTTCTACAAACACTTCTATTCAATACCCATTGTTTCTGTTCTGTCTTGTGTTGATACTTTTAATACCCTATTAATATCCCCTCCTGTTCTGTCTTGTGTTAATGCCACATCACCCTTCCCACCTCACTCAAATGTAGATATAATATCAGAGAGACGTAAGTTCTAATCAGTTGTGTATTTGTGAAGTCTTTGAAAATGTAATAAGTTTTACGAAACGCGCCCGTGTCGCGTCAGACTAGAAATAAAAATGAATTTTGCAGAAGTGATTTTTGATTTACCTCCAACAGTGAAGCGTAATGTACGAAAGATTGAGAAAATTCGTGTGAGAATTATTAATCTTACTTTTTCGGTCATATTTAATAATATATATATATATATATATATATATATATATATATATATATATATATATATATATATAATTATATATATATATATATTATATATATATATATATATATATATATATATATATATATATATATATATATATATATATATATATATATATGCACAATATGCTAAAATGTTATAATATTAATTTATATTTGAGAAAATTCCCGTTTTGAATGAACAGCATGTAAAAAATTTATGAATGCGCCTGTGTGGTCGACCGCTGGATGTAATGGACTTGAGCCGAGGATGGGTTGGTTTAAATAATTCTATCATGTACTGTAATTACGGACTGAACAAAAAAATATCCAATTTAAGAAAATATATACTTTTCTATTACACAGTACTTTTTGGAGCGACCATATATGTTCAGCTAGTGGCGGACTCAACACGTTCAGGGTATCGTTCAGTTTTCGTTCTGAACCATACTTTTTGGCAGTCGAGGGTGCCACGTCGAGTGTGCCACGAAATCGTCGAGTGTGCCACGTCGACGATTTCAGTGTGTCCTCTGCGTCCTTAACAGAGCACTCCAGTGTTTCTTCAAGAGCTGTTAATTTGATATTGGATTTTTGCCGCGCCCAACAACAATGCCAAACGAACAAGGGGATGCAGAGTGAGAGCTTGATGTATAGACCTGATGTTTTTACGTCTTTTGAGAAATAAAGACGCTAGTGATTTACAAACAATCATTATGTAGGGAAAATATCAACAAGGAAGTGTGCGTGTTTACATATGGAGATAAATAAAACTGGAGGATTAGTATCGGGAAAGGATTCGCTGAATATAGAAGGTAAATTAGTTTAACTACGTATTAGTTTTGATGTATTATTTCTTGTAGATAATATGAACATGGGCACAGCATAGGCTTACGTAGAATATTATTCCAAAATTTCTTGATGTGAGTAACAAGAAAAATACCATTTTTTATTATATAATATACATATTGCAGTCTCCGTGGTGTAGTGGTAAGACACTCGCCTGGCGTTCCGCGAGCGCTATGTCATGGGTTCGTATCCTGGCCGGGGAGGATTTACTGGGCGCAATTCCTTAACTGTAGCCTCTGTTTAACGCAACAGTAAAATGTGTACTTGGTTGTAACAACGATTCTTCGCGGCAGGGGATCGTATTCCAGGGACCTGCCCGAAACGCTACGCGTACTAGTGGCTGTACAAGAATGTAACAACTCTTGTATATATCTCAAAAAAAAAAAAAAAAAAAAAATATTGTACCTAATACGCTAAGTTGCCTAACAGGCCGAATATGTTCTCGCAATAAGGTACGACACACTAGTAGGGGTACTTCCCTTTGTCAGTCTCATACATCCATTTGTCTAGCTATCCCTCTATCCATCGTCTCCCCCCCCCCCCCTTGGCCCCACCCCTCTCCTTTTCGCTCCTCTGCCAGTCCTTTCATCATTCTCACTTCATCCCCATCCCCTTCTACCTTCGCCTCCCCCCCCCCGTATCCTCCCTCTTCCCCTTCTCCCAAAATGTATGGGTTTCTTCCCCCCACTACCTTCACCCCCCCCTCTCCCCCTTCACACCGTCTCCCCTCCACTAATCTATCTCTATATCCTACAACATTACTAACAGCATAATAGGAGCAAGACACCATTTCATTATAACGGTAAAAGTCACACAATACATTGGTTCACCCTTTCTAATTTGGCCTTCGATGGAAAGGGGAACTTCAGAACATTTACGTATTTTATGGAATTTAAATAGCCTTAGTTTAAATAGTATGAAAATTTTTAATTATCCCGAGGTCAATGAATATTGAATATTTTTATAAAAGGTGTTATTTTTGTTTTAATTTCATAGGTCGTGTGGCGGGCAGTGCCAAAAATCGTCGTGAGTGAATGTGACCCTGACACGTTGTTCCCTTTTGAATTGTGAGGACCCCGACCAGCCCATGTTCACCCACTGTCGAGTTGGGCGAAGCTACGCCCAACCATGTGGCCTCCAACTTTGGACACTTATAGGTATGTATATGTGCAAAACACTCGTGTGTGTGTGTGTGTGTGTGTGTGTGTGTGTGTGTGTGTGTGTGTGTGTGTGTGTGTGTGTGTGTGTGTGTGTATACACAAAAGGGGTGACAAGCAAGAGGCACTGAACGACAGGCCAGTTTACCTAACTTGTATATCATGTAAGGTAATGGAGAAAAAAGGAAAAGGCTCGTAGAACATCTGGAGGGAAAGAGCTTTAACACACCACCAGCATGGTTTCAGGGATGGTAAATCGTGCCTCACGGGCTTAATAGAAATCTATGACCAGACGGCAACAATTAGGCAAGAAAGTAAAGGGTGGGCAGATTGCATTTTCTTACTGTCAGAATGCCTTTGACACAGTGCCCCCCCCCCAAAAAAAAGGTTCCAAAAGTTCGAGAAACGGGCAAGAGTAAGAGGTAAGGTGCTCCAGTGTGTAAGGGAGTATCTAAGCAACAGGAAACCGCGCGTAACTGTGAGGGGGGGGGGAGACATCAAAGTGGTGATGTCACCAGCGGAGTCCCACAGGGCTTTTTACTTGGACCCAACCTGTTTGATAGATGTTAACGACCTTCCAGAGGGTATAGACTTGTACCTCTCAATGTTTGCTGATGCAAAAATTGAAGAATTAAGACAGATGAAAATACAGACTACAGGACGACCTGGACAAACTGAAGGAATGGCTACTAGAAAGTGGCTACTAAAGTTCAACTCGGGAAAGTGTAAAGTAAGGAAATTAGGCGAAGGGAGCAGGAGGCTGAACACGAGGTACCATCTGGGAGGTGAAATCCTGCTAGTCAGTTATACCTGGGGGTTGATATCACACCGAACCTGTCCCCAGAGGCCCACATTGAAAGGATATCAGCGGTATATGCTAGATTGGCCAACATAAAAACTCTTTAGAAACTTGTGTAAGGAATCGTGCAGGACTTTGTATACCACTTGTCAGAGCAATACTGGAGTATGCAGCTCCAGCCTGCAGTCCATACCCAGTTAAACACAAGACAAAAAGATTCAGAGGTATTCCACCAGACTAGTCCCAGAACTGAGGTATGAGCTACGAGGAAAGGCTAAGGGAGTTGAACTTCACGTCCCTTGACAGAGTAAGGGGAGACATGTTAACCACCTACACAATTCTCAGGGGAATTGACAGGATGGACAAAAGATAAAACTATTTAGCACGGGTGGAACACGAACAAGTGGACACAGGTGGAAACTTAGTACCCATATGAGCCGCAGACATTAAAAAGATTTTTTTCAGTGTCATAGTAGTTAAAAAATGGAATGCATTAGGCAGTGATGTGGTGGAGGCAGACTCCATACACAGTTTCATATGTAGATTTGATAGCCCAATAGTCTCCAGAATCTGTACACCAGTTGATTGACAGTTGAGAGGCAGGACCAGAGAGCCAGAGCTCAACCCTACAAGCACAATTAGTAGAGTACACACACAATACACACCCCGACAAGTTCGTGCACGACTTCTTAACTCCTGGTAGCAGGCTTAGATCATCCTTTCAGTGTAGCCATACCCTTTTGGGGTGTCTCCCTGTGCCCTTAATTACGTCCCGAGTTCAGGACACCTGTGAATACTCCTCTACGCCCCCCCCCATGACCTTTGTTTGTGGGGGGTGTAAATTACACCCCTTGCCCGTGTTGCCCTGCTGAGTGCCTGGCCGGGGGGTTGTGAGGTGGTCAGGAGGGGGGAGGGAGAAGGAACTAGGGCCAAGGAGGGAGGGAGAGGGGGGGGGAAGAGACCAAGGAAAGTAATCGGGGAAGGGTGGGACAGATGGAACGGGATCTGAATCACAATTCAGCTTTCCTTCACCCCTCCCCACCAATCCCGGTAGATTGCCGCTGTTTTAAACAGTGACTGCTAGTTCAACCGGATTTTGAGGTAGAATGACATTATTTGTTTGACAACAAGGAGTATAGCTCTCTCGAGCGTTGGTTTGCTTCACCAAACCTTCAATACTCTGTCCAAGCAACATCACATGCTGCATTACTTGGTGGGGTGGCCGGCTGCGCCCGGGTCTCTCTCCGGGTCTCTCTCTATCCCCTTCTCTCCCAATCTCCCCATCTCTTGTCTCATACCCTCACTGCCCCCTCCCCCTTTTCAATTTTCTCCCCTTCCCCTCTCATCACTCTTCCACTCCCCCCCCCCTCTTCAACATTCCCCTCTCATCCTCCTCTTTCTTCCTTCTCCCCCCAACATCCCCACTCTCCCATCTCTTCCTCTATCCCCCCCTCATTTCTTCCCTCCCCCCTATTTCCTTATTTCTTCCCTTCCCAATTTTTCATAATACCCCTTTTGTGCGTTGGAGATTATAACGTACAAAATGTAGTGTGTTTGAGAGAACAGGTTGCTTAGGTCTAGTCAAGAAATCTAGGGACTCGAACACCCACTTTTCATTTATTTAATAGGAGGGGGGGTTCTTCTTGAAATGAGGTTATTTTGAGATGATTTCGGGGATTAGCGTCCCCGTGGCCCGGTCCTCGACCAGACCTCCTTTTTGTTACACATACCCCAGGAAGCAGCCCGTAGCAGCTGTCTAACTCCCAGGTACCTATTTACTGCTAGGTAACGGGCATCTGGGTGAAAGAAACATTGCCCATTTGTTTCCGCCTCCATCGGGGATCGAACCCGGAACCTCAGGATTTAAAATCCGAAGCGCTGTCAACTCAGCTGTCAGGCCCCTAATCCTGTCAGGTCAGCTGTCAGGTAGATGACTGGTTTGGCCTTTACTAAATAAGACTAATAGGTTATATATTACGGTAGAGGATTAGCAAATCATGTTCAGCTTTCGGTAAACTACAACGTTTTCTCTGCGAATTGATGTGTGGTCTCCGGAGAATTTGGCATTAAAACCATATAAGTTATACAGTATTAATCGTGAAGATTTGTTCTGATGACGCAAGATCGAAAGTTTGAACACCTAAGTTCTATACCAATTTGACTAATATTTAACGTACAAGCGGTAACGAGTGTGACTATTAGTGTAAATACAATATATATACACTCTGGAATACATCATGCAGGTTACCACACCTTAGATGCGTTTATCAGTAAATCAGAATTACAACAGAGATTTCAGTTTTTCGTATTTGATTATTTCGTGAAACGTAGTTATTAGCGTTGAACAATAATGTTCCACACTATAGTGTTCTTTTTTTTTGCTTGCAACCTCTGCCAATGTCTTGATTTGCAGGTGGTTATTTAACTGCTGGATTTGTTTTGTTTACAATGAAGTTAAACTCTTCAGTGAAGCCATACCGGCTATAAATAATAAAGCTATAACAGCCTAAATGTACAATTTCAGTATTGCTCCAAACTCAAAATTGGAAGAAAGTTAAGAAGGAAAATTTTATGAAGAAACTTTTTACGAACAAACCTGTCATTACAAGTGAGCCATTTGCCTATAGCATCAGTGAGCTTTCGCGACCCCGCATCAGAACGAAGACCATGGACAACGGCGAGGCGAACACACTGACGAGATAGAGATAGATGGGTCTGGCATAGAAGTGGAAGGAGACTGAAACATTGTGGTAAAATGAAGGGAAAGCACAGTATTGACATGTACCGCTGGTCAACTTTAGACAAGCGGCATACATTAAATATATATATATACCCGTGCCATCTTTCCCCAGGGCGCCGAGCGCGGTGATATTTGCAAACCTGTGTTTGTCGATCGAATGGATTTCTCGCTTCCTAATTCATTCGCCTGCTGATTTAAGTGGTCCGTTTTTTGTTTTCCTCGTAGCTAACAATGATGTGTGATCAGAACACTAACTGAAACTGCATGTATTAATGGCAAACATCTAAGCACCGTACATCTACATGTAATTCTATACATGTAAGTTTTGTTGCCAGGAAACACACAATATCAACAATAATAATAACAAAACCAGTCATTACAGATAAAATAGAAGTGAAGCCTTGCACAGACTTAACCAAAAATAAGTGGACTAGTTACCTTTTAACAACCCCAGTACTAGCGTCTCTGCAACTTGTTGCTATTAACTGTGCTCGTTATCCTTGAATTCTTGGCGCGGAAACCACCTCGCCTCCGTAATCCCATCCCCAGACGACAGTTGGCAATTATTCCCTATAATACTTACTTACCCTTACTAGAACTAAAAAAAACTACATATGTACTGGTATTGGACAGCCATGGGTACGTTAAACAATTCGTTAATTGTCGTAACATCGTTAAAAATATAATTTCAATATTTGTAGCCTAGTTGTTTTAGAAAAAAAAGGTCAAATGACTAACACTTGGAAGCAAGTAAGCTTATTCATTAATTACAAACGGCTAACCATAGATATGGCTGACAGGACAAATTTAAAGAGAAATGAGGTAGAGGATTACCTTGAATTCACACTATACGACTTTAATAAAATTAAACTTGGCAGATTCTAACGGCTAGAATTCTACTACTCGGAAATGAATATGGAACTAAAGGGAACAAGAGCGTTGACTCTTCTGAAAATTTAGGAACTCTCCACCATTAATAATAATATAAAGCGAAACTTCTTAACCTAGGCTTGCTCGCACACCTCTTCCCCCCCCCCCCTTTCTCCATCCTTAGCTTAGCCAATCACCAGACGGCTCGTATTTGCTCCATAGAACCCTCCCTCTGAGGTCTTATTAGCTTGGTGCCTTTGATATTTACTTTTTACCGGCTATAAATCGAAGAATTATTCTCAAGCTGATATCACAAAATCCCTCCCCCGCCCCCTCTCCCATAGGTCTGTGTCCTCTTGAAATACTATGGGTCTCATTTTGACACGCTAAGCATAGTGACTGCCAAATGAGTGCCTCATCAGAGCTTTCGCCGGCTCTCGCCAACAATCATTTTAGGATGTTCTAAATTGTTCTAATGATCTAATCCAAAATACAGGTTCACTACACTGGCTCAGATGCAATGAGGAACAAATTACCTTCTTAAAATGACCTCTGAACAATGCTTGCTCACTCATTCGCTCACTGTGTTGACTATAAGCACAGCAGTTGAGAGCCGGGACCAAAGAGCCAAAGCTCAACCCCCGCAAGCACAACTAGGCGAGTACACACACATATATCAAGAGACAACACGACTAATTATAAAGAATAAAGATAACGCCTTATCTCTCTGATGGATGGGCTGGCCAATTAAGACCGTCTGCCCCTAGTGCTAATGGTGTGAGGGTTTGGTAATATTACACTTCTAACTAACAATTATCTCTTGTTTACTGTGTGTCCCGCATTTCAATTTGTCAACCAAATACTGTAGGTGTGTGATTGAATGCAACTCGCCCTCCTGTTTAGATAGTACTATTTGTAACTGTGTTCACCAGTACAAACATTGACGTACAAAGCAATTAGAAAGTAGAACTTTGTACTATTCACTTTATCGAGTCGGGGAAAAAATTACGTTAAAACAAACTTAAATATTCGTAAGCCTAGCATAGCACACACATATACTATTAGGCTTTAGATAGTATTAGGTCTAAGTAAGTTAGGTTAGTTTAATTTATCTTTTCAACATAAGTAGAAAATCTTTTCCGGTTTGTCTAAATTCAATAGTACCGATTTCTACTTTACAATTGCGTTGTACGTCGGTATTTGTACTATGGTCCTCATCCTTCCTATAAGTACCATCAAAACAGGGGGCTGGCCTGCTGAATGCGTGTTATTTTATACTTTCTGACTGGATGTTGTGTGATCGGTTATGTGGATATGCTGATATGATTGTATATGTTTATTATAACCTAACAGAATTCGGTTTTGTATTGGTTGGTAAAAGTGAGGGGGGGGGTGAAAGGAGGGGAGATTTGATGTGTTAACACCACGCTGTTAACAACCAGGTACCTAGTTACTATTGGGTGAACAGTGATTGATAGGCCCCAATCACAACTCTTCCTTGACTCTAGTCCATTACCTCCAGTGGTCGACCCCACAGATGCATTCATAAATTTTAACTTGTTCATTCAAAACGGGAATGTTCTCAAATATAAATTAGTATTATAATATTAGCATATTGTGCGTATATAGGCATAGGTTAGGTGTTTAGGTTCTGTTGGCGATTATTTGTATTTGTAGTACGTGGTTGAAGCATTTATAGCGTTGTAGTTCGAACAAAATTCGTCAGTGAAGCACTTGTTATGGAAGTGTTCGAACGAAATCAGTAGAGTCGTGTGTAGTTTCATTCATAAACAGGGGGTTTGCCGGGTGCATGGAATCACTTTTGGGTCTGTTGGAGGACGGACTGAGTTATAGGACGCAGCCCGTCCTCCAACATTACTCCCTCGCCACTAGCCTAGTGATAACAACAAATTGCTTTACCACTAGCATAGTGATAAGAACAAATTGCTCTACCACTAGCCTAGTGATAACAACAAATTGCTCTACCACTAGCCTAGTGACGAGAACAAATTTACTAATATAAATCTAGCCATTTCTAAATCGGTTCAACGGGTACCAGAACCATCTCGCTATTAGTGTCGCAAAAGTTTAATATATCTTAGTATACCGGGTGCACAAGTCACTATTCGCACATACTATTTTTTTTTTTTTTTTTTGAGATATATACAAGAGTTGTTACATTCTTGTACAGCCACTAGTACGCGTAGCGTTTCGGGCAAGTCCTTAATCCTACGGTCCCTGGAATACGATCCCCTGCCGCGAAGAATCGTTACTACCAGTATTTTGGCTGTGGTGTAACCTGCTTTTGCAGCACCAAATAACTTTTTAAATATAAATTAATGTTAACTCTTAAGGCTAATTATAGTTATATTTTTTTAATAATTTCCCTCCGGCATGATAACGTTGAATATTTCCATAGTTTAAAAGTACTCTCCAATGATTTAATGTCCGACCAGTAAGTGCATTATGACCTATTTTAATGATAATCTCGTTACCCCTAAGACGCACGAACGGTGGTCGGGGCAGTAAACTTTAAACTGAATAGTTACGAATTCGACCAACCAAACGCTGTGTTTGGTAGGTAGATATGACATACTTAACATAATAGATACCCTTAAAAACATTCATAGAAAACACCGACCTTACCTAACCTTGTTAGTATCTTAAGATAAGCATCTTATTGCTTCGTAATTACAATTATTACCTAACCTATAATAGGTATAGGTTAAGTAATAATTGTAATTACGAAGCAATAAGATGCTTATCTTAAGATACTAACAAGGTTAGGTAAGGTCGGTGTTTTCTATGAATCTTTTTAGGGGTATCTATTATGTTTAGTATATCACCTATGCACGTAGTTAATAAGTCAATATTGACTTTACGAATTTGCGAGAACGGGTTGCAACATAGCTGTGTCTAGGTGTTTGGTAGACAGACAGGGAGGGGCAGGAGCTGTGTTTAGATGTTAGCAGATAAAGGACGGAGCAAGGTTGATTGATAAAGATTAAGCCACCCAAGATGTGGCACGGGCATGAATAGCCCGTAACGGAGTAAGGATGGGGGGGGGAGGACATAAATATATATATTTGGTGGGTTGGTTGATTTTTCTCTACCACTGGTGAGGCGACGTTGGTGGGTTTGATGGTTGATGGAAGTGGGTTGGGTGGAGTTGCTGGGGGAAGGGAGGGGTTGTGGGAAGTTGTTTGGCAAGTGGTAGATATGATGAGGCTGGCTTGGGGGTAAAGGCTTGGGGATATGTTGGCGGGAAGGGGAGGTGTGTCTTGGTGCTTGGTGGGTGGGAATGGATACTTTTTTCTTTACGCGTGGGTGCTTCTAGGAGGGAGGGGAGGGGGATTGGTGGGACAGGGTGAGAGAGTACAGGGAGTGGTGCAGCACGCACGCACACATGCACCCCCCCCCCCCAAGAAACGCAATTCTCCCCCACCCCCACACATGCGCTCTACTCCCAGTCACGCTCTACCCCTACTACCCCCCCCCCCACCACCACCACCACCACCACACGCACCCAATAACGCTAGTTCCACCTTCCGTAATGATTCAATAACAATCCAGCAATAAAACAATAGCAATAATATAAATCATAATTTCATGTGACAATTATGAGTTAATAGCGGGGTTTACGATTATTAAACAGTATATCTGATTTCTTCAATGTATTCGCGTTCATAATTTGCGCACAATAATTTCGCGATTAAGTTAAAAATACATTACGTTATTATAATGGCCAAATAATTTGGCATCAATAACTCTTAAGAAAACTGCTGTGCTCTTAAGCATTTTTCAGTCTTAATGCTTCTCGTTAATAATTTTGTTTGTAATTAATCACAAAAAAGGCGAGTACTCACCTAGTTGTACTCACCTGTGTAAAAACCTATTTACATTCAGCTGTTTGTCAGGTCCTGCCTCAGCAAATTTATTTTTTCCAACTTGATTTTGTGGTTCTTCAGGTGAAGATTCTATGGTGGAACTGTGTAGGCAAATACTAGCCTCGAGTAAGGTGTCTTGACACAATTTTAACCAGGTCTATTGAATTTTGGATTTTCATCGTCACGAAAAGAAACCCTTATTAGTGTTTCCACTAGAGCATTGATTTCCATTCTATGGTGCCCCTTTGGGCCCTCTAAGGTATTATTGGCGGTCCACAAGCTAAGTTAAACATGTCAAGCGGCTGCAGCGTAAACTGTTACTCTCAATGAGGCTGTTACAGATACTTAAAAAAAAAAAATCTTTGTTCTTGACTGAAATATTATAAACTCATTATGGCAACTTTGGTTGTATCCTGTTTATATCACGATCCGATTGGCTGTTGACGACATGAAAATCTGGGATGTGATTGGTGGGTTAAAAGCTTCAGCAGTGCACGATAGTTTGGCGAGTGTTACATTGTGGAATTATATAGAGAACTGATCATATTTATTAATTTTCATTCGTATAACAGTAAAATAGTTTTCAGAGTAATATTTTCGTATTTTTTCAATGTGTTAAGTATTTGTAGATGAAACTGGCAAGTGAGGCGGTGTCAGTGATTCAGGTTCGGAACTGCGGGGCCGGCCAGTACGGGACCGACTTTCAACGAGGATACACTGGCATCGTTCAGAGTGCAGTGACATCCAAACATTAAGGGACGGGTACCAGTGCACATTGCTAATGAGTCTGTTTCCTGAACTTGTGTACTCAGTTGCATTAGCTACATCAGTGGCAGGAATTCACGATCATATGATCCCGTGATAATTATAGGTCGGTGGTTTAAAAACTCCACAACTTGGTTAAAAACGGTAGTTGAAAAACCTCTGAACTCTATTGTCAACCATAACAACTTGCGCAAATTGGCTGTCCCCAGCTTCTTTCAGAACCTATGGTGAGATTTTATCAGAATCTACCCTTTCTTACATTCGAATCTTCCAGTTTCTTTACCGTATCCACCAGTTCCATCGCGGTTCCATCCTCTGGCAGGTGGTAGGGTTCGGTATTGAATACTTCAAGGAATCTTTCATGGAGTTCATCACGGGCATACTTATCATTTCAAAGTTTTCTGTCAGTTCAGCCTAATTACCTGGTCGTTCATAGACGGGTTTCGTCAAATAAAAATAGGAGCATTACTGCCCCCCCCCTCTCCCAAAGAATCGTGGCTTCATGCATGAAAGGAATATGCGTCTTTGCATTACCGCCTTTAACATGCATAGTGACTCGCATACTACTTTCCTATATCTCAAGTCTGTCTGTCTGACATTGCAAACTAACCTGGTCATTCTGAGCTCGCTCGCAAGGATAGATGTTGGTGGGTGGCTTCTCTGCTGGATCAGAAGCAACTTATAAAGCGAACTTGTCAGGACTGCTCCAGGGGCATAGGAGTGTAACATGAAATTTGAAATTAGCACCCAGCAGGGTAGTGCCTTCAGCCCTATCTTATTTATTGCATAATGCTTTCCTAAACTGTCATTAGGAAACGGTGTAGACATTACTTTTGCTGATGTGATCAGTAAAATGATCGTAAAATGGAGATTAATGAATATCCCTTGATGACGGTGTCGTAACCATTGATAACATTAATGGTACAAGTGTTAGAAATGCTTGTGATGTACTTCGCACATATTTGAACTTTAGTTGACTATGATGTACCTCAACTTGCTCTTGTGTCTTCAAGGCACCCAATATTCGGAACGCCCTTCCAAACGAAGTAGTAAATTGGTCAACTTGTATATTATTAAAAATATCGGATTTCCTCACCCCACCTCTATTAAGTTTTCTTTAAAAATTGACTGTTCATCTTGTAATTGAAAATTTGTTAAGTTTTGTTTGCTTTAAGACTTGCCCGAAACCCATGGTACCTTCCTGTATATAGAGAAATAAATTGTTCGGAAGGTTTAAACAAATGCATAACGAAACATTGAGAATCATCCTTGAATGTTCCAATACCAGTACAAAGGTCCTCCAAGGTTTCTTTATTAAAGGTCAGCATTTATAAAAATTACTAAAATTACATTTACACTCAATGTCTCATATTAACGATATTGATCAAGCTGCAACGTTGCAGCTTCTAAAATTACTCCACTCACTCCTTAAATTATAATCCCTCCCTTGCCACTTAAGACGTTAATGATTAACTCTAGCTTCATCTTGAAGTACAGCGTCTTAAACAAGACTGATACTCTTCCAAACCATATTCAGATTATTTCCTGTTGTGGGAAATATTCTCCCAGGTAAGAGCAAATAGATATTAAGTTATAATTAAAATTAAAATACTAAAATTAAATTTCAGGATTTGTCCTCTGTTACACTAATTAGTTAACTGATAAGTTGAGCTGATGCAATAATCGATCGGCATCAACCCGTCCTGTCACCAGCAGACTTAATAGAACTACTAGTTCCTCTTTAGTCTCTAATAAATAGGGGTGTGGACTTTGCACTTAATAAGTATGTATATTTAATGTTTAATGTTAATTCGATATTTCAGTTCAAAGGATTAGCGACCTCTCCTAGTTACTATTAACCTTGACACTGACTGACAGTCGAGAGGGCAAGAGGGAGGAGGCTCGACCACTGGAAATATGGCGTAAGGATTGCTACCCAACACGTCCCTGTCGCGCCACATTAAGCAATTACTCCTGCGATAGTTGCCCAACGGCTGAATAACCTTGTTCTGAGCAACTAACACTGTTTCCGTCACACTACAGTTAAGTATTCCTTCCCCAGTACCTAAAATTTGAATTTTTTTTTAGTATATATGAATGTTGGAAATGTTGGTTAGGCTACGGGATAAAACAATAATCAAAAGAAGCCAAGAATCCCTTAACTGTATTTTAAAGTCAAACATTGACAAATTCTGAGATTCCTCGTTATACAAAGATTGTGTGATTTCACAATTTAATACAGAATTTGTCGACAGGAGAGGAGTCGTCACCGTGATGAGTGCCCTGGAGACCGCCATTATCCACAAGATCAGCCCCTAGCTAGCTGCGTGTGATTGATTCTCACAGGCCCCTAGGCTACGGATCTTCAAAACAATGTTATAGTTTATTAACTAACAATGAAGATAATTTGGTGTTTTATTAAATTAATAACTAATCATTAAATGTAAGTACTCATTTATAATAAACTTTTGTTGAAAGTTCAGATTGAAACAAGCTTAATTGAAGTAAAACACTAGATAATCTTCATCTAACCAAATATAAATTAAATTACCCCACAATGTGAGATTGTGTTGCAAAAAATTGAGAATATAGTCCATTAAATTTGTCGAAGATATATAAATTAACCACGCATCCCCACAACCATATCGCCCATTGCTATCATTGAAAGTGAACTCTGAACAATGTGTGATGGTTCAAGAGTAGCAACTGAGCCTACACTCAGCAATTTATTTTTTGGGGAAGGGTTTGATGTGAAGAGGATGGAGAGGCACAGGTTGAATGGATGTTTAGAAATGGGAAATACCAGTAGTTATGAAAGCAGGCGGGGAATGTCCGCCTTGCTGACTGCCAGCAGTTGTAAGGGCAGGGCAGAGACCATACGTCTAATTACCCAAAGTTCCCAGACATTACGTAAGCATTGAAGAAATGTGATATATTTACTCAATTGTAATGTTAGTGCTGAATGTAGAACATAAAAACATATTTTTACTCTGAAATGTCATTTTATAACGAAATTAGAGGAAACTGCACAAGAAGTCAACTTTCCAAACGACAGTGTTGTGGCTTTGAGTAATTAGACGGACCCAATATCATTATAAAATCTTATTTAGGAGAAAAAATATTTTTATATTCTACATTCAGTACCAACATTATAGTGAGTAAATATAATCGTATTTCTTCATTAGTTACGTACGGCTCGGAAGCTTTGGGGTAATTAGACGGGCCGCCCTGCAGTTCCTATTGGCCATACTCTTTACCATCAAATATTTACATGACTCTTAACATTAACGCTGTAGGGGATCCCTTATCCGAAATGGCACCGAACATTTGTAAGACAATCGCGGCATGATTGTGTTCTGAGCTAAACGCATGGGTTACTAAATTATTAATGATGGCAAGAGAGCTTAGGGGGGGAAGGGAGGATAGAATCAAAACCAGTGCAACAGAGAAAGGGACAGGTTAGAAAGAATACGAGAATTATGTAACATTTGAGGGTTATGAATATCACAACCTAAGCTAGTTAAGCTTAGTTGTGTGGAAGTTAAGTGGTTGTGTGCTACGTAGTTGAGTACTCGCCTAATTGTGCTTGCGGGGGGATGAGCCTTGGCTCTTTGGTCCCACCTCTCAACCGTCAATCAACTGGTATACAGATTCCCGAGCCTACTGGGCTCTTATCATATCTACATTTAAAACTGTGTCAGCCTCCACCACATCACTGCCCAATACATTCCACCTGTTAGCTACTGACACTGAAAAAGTTCTTTCTAAAAAAAGTTTTGAGTGGTTGTAGTCCCATGGTAGTTAAGCTGCCACACAGCAACAGAAGGGAAAAATGTGTACCAAGGTCAGTGTAGGCTAGAGCGGCGAGAAGGGAGACCAAGATAGGATACTACTAGGCTGTAAGATAAGAGGGGGAGAGGCTATTGATCCACACCACAGGCGCTGGCAACTGGTCCCATTACTGTAGGATGTGTCCTCGTTATCCCTTACCTGTCTGTAATTTGCGTCACGTGATACTCAAAAGCACTTCAGATTTTTTATATTTTTCTATACATATTGCTATAAGAAGTGAACGAAATCAGCCGATACATTTGTTACGGAACAATTTTACTGTATATTAAATATTAATATCTAATGATTTTTGAAACTCATTTCGGTTCAAAAACATTAACGGTTTATGCTTTACTGCTACGTGAGTAATCACCAAAAATGTAATCTGCTTAAGACATTAATTTAGACCGGAAGTTCGTGGGATCCCCCCGGGATGCTGGTAGTTAGTGATCTGAGCTTCTCCCATCATGATAATCAATATATTGGTATGTTAAACCCCCGATAACCAATGGCGGCAATTTAGTCCTTTTGTATCTACGATGAAAGAGCTAATTTGTCATGTAACGTCCAGTGGCGTATGGGAGGACAGAGCAAGGGGAAACCGGTCTTCGGGTCGGATAGTATGAGAGCGAAAATACGCAGCTTGTATTTTTCCCGGGGTGTCTTGACGCAGTCTATAATCCCGCCAAAATTAGATTGAGGGAGGGGGATTGCGCTGTCTCTATTGTGGGATTTGAAATATTGGACCTCTGGGGAAACGATGTTAATACACTGAGGAAATAATGATCGTTTCGCCAAGATGGTTCTGAATTTTAAAGCAGGAGGGTGATCCATGTGAAAGCCTGTCATACGCTAACTTTCTCAGCACGAATTTACAAAGCAAACAAGTGTCAACGACCCGGCACCTAGGCTCCCTAGATAAGTGGATAAAAGGGGGAAAAAGAGAGGGGGCCACCAAGAGCAACACATCAGCCATTTCCTCTATGTACAAACCACAGTGTATACAGCAATTTAATTATCGAGAAGCTTGCAGTGAGTTCGACTTGCCAAGCGGCTCGTTTTACCCATTAGTCTCCTGTTGTCAAGATTAATCACCCGCCAAACACGGAAACGACGACGTTGGTACAACGTTCGAACAAGTTTTAACACTTCCTAACCAGTTATAACAACCAATATAGCAAGTTGTAACAACGTTCTAATACGTCATAAACACGTTAAGCCAAGATGTAACAACTTTATTACAAGTTGTAACAATCGGAAAATAGACAGTTACGGTTTGTGTTTCCAGGACACTGTCTACCTTCACGACCTCAACTGATCTCCCGCGTTCACTTCACTGCCGTCGTCTCCCAAACAATAATAGATTAATATAATCTGTTTGGTCATGTGGAAAGGTGATGATAAAGTGAAATAATGAAATGGGGGGGAAAAAAAGTCGACAAAAGACCGAGCAGCTGGGAATGACATTGTTGGGCAAGATGGAATGAACACGAGGGCATCAGGTGGTCAAAACATGTCAGAGTAACGTGGAATTGAGGTCACTTGGTATGTGCCCACTGGGTAGCAGGTAGTTGGAGGCTTGCGTGAACGAAGGACATCCATTATGTGGGGATGACTAGTGTGTTAAAATGGGGTTCCATTATGCGGGTGGGGCTGGGGGGGGGAAGAGGAGCATTATCTTTAGGAGAGGTTCAGGCATGTGGGTGAGGACTTCTGATAGTGATGTTCGTGAATATAAATAATTGTACTGATAATAAAAACAATGGTATTATATATACTTGTATATTATTAGACGTGTCTGAAAGGGTTAAGTAAATGAGCCTGGGAAGAATCATTATTATTTCATGTATATATAGATAAAGCACCAGCACAGCTGCCTTCCCAGTAGACTCAATTTCCAAAAACAACGCTAATTCAACGCCGAAGACGATGAAGTAACGTTCGTGCCAGGTCAAACCAATACCACTGGAGAGGGTACTATGCCCACTAGGTAGGAAGCACCTCCACCACACTACCCTGTCCATAAGTGTCAGAGGACCTCCTTCAGCTGCTCATCAAACACACTCGAATGTGCTAATATCTCCATCTTTCTATTTTCTGTATAGCATACAAGGATGGGTACCCGGTAGTACCCAGGGTAGTTTGTCGCTCCTCCCTTGGCCCCCCCCCCCGCCCCACCCCTCATTCTACCCATATTCCTTATCCCTTTTACATCCCCCCTCCCCTTTCCCGCCGCCACCCCCATTTATTTTCCCATTCCCTCTCCCCCTACCATACCCCCACCACACCATCTTTCCACCAATTTCCTCCCTTCCCCATCTTCTGCTTGACCCCCTTGTCCTCCATCCCTTTGGTCCTCCCCCCCCCCTCCATGCTTTCCCCACACTCCCTTGCTCTCAGAAAATTTATGAAGAAGCACAGACTATGGATCTTACAGAAAATTTATTACGATCACTAAAACCTCTAGGAAATCACACCAAATATTTCACACTTAATTCCATGAAAATCGCATAGGAAGGAGGGATGTGGGGGGAGGGGTTTAAATTTGCAAATATTTCTTAAAACCTCGACCAACCTATGTCCGTCCCGTACCCCAGACCATTGTCAATTCAAATTAGTGTGAAGGTTGCCTCAAGTGCCTGGCCTCCAACTTTGGCCAGCGACATTCTCTTGTACTAGAGATGCATATATAGCTTGTGATATTCGATCCCTGTTGACTGTCTAGTCTGTTATGTCTGTTGCTTGATGCATGTCTGTTGCTTGATGCATGTCTGTTGCTTGATACATGTCTGTTGCTTGATGCATGTCTGTTGCTTGATGTATGTCTGTTGTCTATCGGTTACTAGGCTACTGCGACGCTGGAGAATAAAGCCAATTAAATCGGTGCCCAATTTCTGTTAACTTCGCGTAACGCCAGACGTTATAACCCATGAAATCAATCCATCAATCGCTGCTCGTGTAAAATCATGAATTGTTAATACTCCTTTTATGTATTGATGCTATTCATTGTGACCTTAAGACGATCCGCACTTCATCTCAAACTCCAGTTCGCTATTTGTGCTACGTTAACTAAATACAAATTTACATTTTTATTTTATGTTCACATATGATAAACACTTATCAATGTGATGAACAAATATATAGTATGGACATGAATACGAATTTTAAAAATGCAGTTTTTACGTTTAACGAGTTCCTCTCGCTCCAAAAAAAAAATCTGGTTATAAACATGTAGCGCTCCCCCCCCCCTTCCCCTTTGTTGCTTCACGACCTTAGGGTGTTTAAATTGTTATACCTTTATGTTGCTTCAACACAAGACCCTCCGTCATAACACTATACTGCTCAATAATAAACTTATTGTATTCTAACCCATTTTCTAAAACGAGCCGCAGCTATGACAAGTTCTTAGAATTTGATTGACACTAATTTTAAGGAAGAGTTGTGGTGCTTGGTTGACGAGGTAGAACGGTGGGTGGACCCCACGAGCCCGTGTGATGAGGTGGGTGGACCCCCCCACGATCTCGTGTGATGAGGTGGGTGGACCCCCCACGATCGCGTGTGATGAGGTGGGTGGACCCCCACGATCGCGTGTGATGAGGTGGGTGGACCCCCCACGATCGCGTGTGATGAGGTGGGTGGACCCCCACGATGTCGTGATGAGACCGCAGCCTAACCTAACATTTTTCAACTTCAATTAGAATTAGCCCGTTCTGTTTATAGTACTTAAAGTAACGATGTTGACCATCGTTCATATATTGATGTAATGGACAATTAGAAACTAGAATTTGGTACTATTGAATTTGGGCAAGCCAGAAAAGGTTTTGCATTTGTTGCTAGTAAAACTAGCCTAACCACCCTAGCTAGGCCTAATGTAGTACAATTGTGTGCTATACTAGGCCTTGGAATATTTGTTTGGTGTTTAGCTTTATCTAGAACACTACTGCAGTGCTTTACACCAGACATTTATCCCGTGTGATTCCAATCTATTGTGCGTTAAGATTAGAGTTGAAGACGCTCTGCTGGCGCTAATCACTGACGTGAAGTTATAGCGTGACACTTGGAGACATGAAGGACCTCGACCGTGTGATCTTCAATTAATAACTTTAGCCAGGGAGGAACTCTGATATTAGGACAAGTGATTTGTCGACGTCTTCTGGCATGGTTCATATTAATCAACCTCGGGTGAGCAATGAAATAATTGTGCAATATGTAGAAAGGTGAAGAGTATTTTTTGTTATGGGCGGGGTGGGGCGAGGCTACGCTTTGTTACTTTGGAGCGGTAATGGTATATATTAGTATTGTACTTTCAAACAGGTACCTATAGGAGGGTATGTGTGCGCGATTTGATGAGTTTAGAATCAACGCATTGTGGTAGAGATTTGGGTGGACCCCACCAAGACTGAGATGGATGAATCTCTTCCCCCCCCCCCACCCCTCGCAGGGCGAGTGAGGTGGATGACCCCCCCCACCCGCGTGTGAACCAGGTGGGCCCCACAGCCAGCGTCACCATCTGATACATGATAATCGCAACATTAGGACTGGGAGACGATTAGATATTGTTTGATACGATATATTGACTTGACACAGCTAGCACGCATTTTGTGGTCGAAATACATTACTACTAAAAATAAATGAATAGTATACAAATTTTATTATTGTCATAAGTGTTAGTAACAGCACAGTACCAGTCATTATATTAGTAATGCCGTAGTTAGTGTATAGTATGCAGACCTGTAGGATTCAGCTGCACTGGTTTGATCCCTCAACAGCTCCCAAACCTTTCTCGTTAGAGAGTGAGAGATATTGGGTAAAACCCTGATTGGGAAAAACGCTGAATATTTCGGTTTTTAAACAGAGACATTAGTCTGCACAATATACACACAGAAAGCTGCTTTTATGACGAAGGGATCCAGCCGCCTGCAAAATTTGGCCTCAAGGGGGAGGGGGTTCCAGGGGTTCCGGGAGAGTCGGGCTCTTTGGGTGGAGCTCTGTGGACGTTCCGGGAGAGTCTGGCTCTTTTGGTGGAGCTCTGTGGACGTTCCGGGAGAGTCTGGCTCGGTTTGACATCTGGCAATGACGGGTAATCCTGGTGAACGAGATGGTTCATGCCACTGTAAATTTGTTTGTGGCTTCGGGGACTTCATACACCAGCTGTGTACGTTATCGGGTAGCAATAGAGGGTCTCGAGTTTGATTCCTGCGGTAGGTCAGAAACGGTTGGGCAGTTTCCTTTCACCTAATACCTCTATCTAGTAGTAAATAGGTACCCGGGAGTAGGTCATTGTTGTGGGTTACGTCCTAAGATTAGTTGGGTTAAGGTGGAAGATAACCTCGTTAAACCTATACTTAGGCGACATACAAACTGTTTTGAATGATTGCCTAATAGGTCACTGAAGGCAGTTATGTTAACCAACGTTGCATATGCCGCTGACGCTCTCCGGCCTGCGTTTGCTTCGGCTGTAAGATACTTGAGGCATCCACCTTAGTAATTATCTCACTCCGGGTGGTGGTGATACTGCAGGTCTTGTGATTCACGAGTTGACTAAAAAGATAACTAGAATGTGTAGCGTATGAACTTGAGGAGTTCCCTTGGGAAATCTTGCTTTCCCCAAATGTCCGTCAGAGTCGTGTCCCTCGATAAAACCTTAGTTAAATCCGACTCCTTTGACACCACTCTTCTTCTCACTCTCGTAATGGCATCGCCAATGACTTCTAGGAACATTTAAATATTGTGATAGACGAGGCTGTGTAGCCAGCAGGGAGAAGCGTTTTCGATAAAATCGGGAATAAATCAGACACTAAACTAACTTCCTCTATAACGGACGAGAGAGAACTGTGGCTGCCTCGGTGGTGGGTCACTTGAGGGAGCTGGTGGCTGAACGGACAGAACACGACGCAAGATCCTGGGTTCGATCCCGGGCGCTGGCGAGAAACAATGGGCAGAGTTTCTTTCACCCTGATGCCCCTGTTACCTAGTAGTAAATAGGTACCTGGGAGTTAGCCAGCTGTCACTGGCTGCTTCCTAGGGGTGTAGGCCTGGTCGAGGACCGGGCCGCGGGGACACTAAAGCCCCGAAATCATCTCAAGATAACCTCAAGAGCAGCAGTGAACGTGAGCGGATGCGAGGGACGGTAATACTAGACACGCTTTACACTAACCAACACTCACCAGACACCTTCATCTGATAATTTAAAGGAGCTAAAAATAAACTCAACCCAGTTTCATATTTTAATTTAACAATGGGTTTAGTGAGAAAGTCCGTAGGAGCCGTTATGAGGGATCGAACCTATGTACGGTGGGTGTTCCCACGCACACGCCCTAGTCAACTAGACCACGACATGGTCAAAGTTCATGGAAGAGTTATTGGCTTCGAACCCTCATCACGGCTCCTACGGATTTTCTCATTGACACATGGCGTTAGTGTGATTGCTGTGTGTAATGGGTTTGGTAGCGTAAAGTCGTAAGTTAGGAGCCTGGAGCCAGATTCACGAAGCTGTTACGCAAGCATTTACGAACGTGTACGTCTTTCCTCAATCTTTGACGGCTTGTCACATACATTAAACAGTTTACAAGCATGAAAACTAACCAATCAACTGTTGTCCATTGTTATAAACAGCCTCCTGGTGCTTCGCAGCTCATTAACTGCTTAATAATTGCAAACAAAGCCGAAAACGATTGAGAAAAGATGCACAGGTTCGCAGGTGCTTGCGTAACTGATTCGTGAATCTGGCCCCTGGCAAGAAGGCCGCCACACGCGGCAGCAGCACCACGTCGGAGGCGGGGATGACGCGCCAGACATGAGAAACCAGATTAGAAAATGGTTTTAAGTACCTTATGGAACAAAAATCTTGCCCACACCGAGCCGTGTAAATCACTACGAAAACACCCCTAGGAGGACACAAGGTCATTAACTTGCCCTTTTTAAAGAAAATCTATCAAATTAACTTTTCCATCAAACACGTGAAGCAGAGATTTATAGAAGGGGGACAAAATGACAGGATCG
The DNA here is from genome assembly GCF_040958095.1 of Procambarus clarkii. Lineage (NCBI taxonomy): Eukaryota > Metazoa > Arthropoda > Malacostraca > Decapoda > Cambaridae > Procambarus > Procambarus clarkii. The sequence goes on from NC_091159.1 coordinate 24,251,185, forward strand.
CTATCACAGTTATAATCAGTCAAAATATGGGACCCGTTAGCGAGTGAGTGGAAGAGTTTTCTGCACGACCGCAATTCAATTAAAAAACTTTATTCATAAATGTTTGTACACTTTGAATCAAGTTTACACAAAATTACAGTATATGACCCACACATTAACAAGTCTTCCTCTAGGAAACTAATGGGAAATATCAATGAGCAATATTGAGAAAATGAGCTGAAGAAAGTGTTCGTTGCCAGAAGGTGTCATTATATTTCGTGGTGCACAAAACTGTTTCTGCCTGCTGGAGCAATTTTGTCTTAACGTTCTAATTTACTTTTTAGAAAACGTGCTATTAATAAAATGTAACGTTTGGCATCTACCTTGGGATTCATCGATTATGAGAGCAATTTGGATTAAGTATTTACGTACCTGTAGACACCTTTTGTCAGCATCTTTGGTGATATTGATAGCGTTTCTTTCAATTAGGTTACACAAAGATGGCAAAGTTAAAAAATGTAAAGCAATTGACAGTATTACTGGACTACGTTCTCCATCCATCACCAGCCACCCCTTGTAACACAACCACCACCACCGACCTTTCCTCCAACTGAAATGTGGGTGTTTATCACTCAATGTTCGGTAATATGTATGTAATATATGTATGAACATGATGTACTGAACGGGGTGAGAATAGCATGAGCAACCTCATCCCTTTGTGTGTATTTTTTCAAACCTATTTAAATTTCCCTCAACTCTTTCCTACACCCTCCCATCCCCCACACCCCTCCATCTTATCCTACTCGCCACAATAACCCCACCCCACATCCACAATCCAAAGCTCTGAAGGGGAGAATCACTAAGATGTACCATTAGTTCTTAAGACAGGATAGGATTTTTTTGTCGATTTTAATTTAAATAACTGATGTACGACATTTTTCTACCGAGTAAAATTCTTAACTCTTTGAAGCCTCTACAACTGCCTCAGAAATTTGGGAAAAAGTTTAGATTAACATAAAATGACAGAAACTGAGCTGTACATGTCACTCTTGACTGAGCTCCGGGTGCCCGGCAGAGGCCTTCAGTTAATGCCTGAACCCACAGCTGATACAAGCATAAATTTAGTTTTAGTCAGAATATCTTATTCTGACATCAGCAGGGAAAGTACAGAAATGTGATGAAAATTCCAAAATGGAATCGTTAGAATAAAAGGAGCAAATGTGATGAGAGTATGGAAGTTACTGAATAATAATGAAAAAGGCGCGGGACGACGTAGAGACTTGCTAACAAGGTTACTGTATTATCCGTTTGTGTGTGAATTGTCCCCCTCGATACGAGCTTTGGTGAATAGGATTCCTTTGGCATTGCTCGACTTGTCTTTCTGATCTCGTATTGGCATACCGACTATCTAGAAATTTCAGAATATTGTAACAAATTGGCTCCGGGGATTGGTGCCTTTTTTTTTTTTTTTTTTTATATAAATAGCCTCTTTTACTGAAGGCAGAACCTGGTCAAACGTCAGTGTCTTGTAGAACAAGTTTCAAGAGCAAGCAAGAATAGGCATTTAAAGAGATGGCAATGAAAACTGTAATTTGAAGAATAAATATCAAACTATGGTTGACTAGACACAATGAGGTAGGCCTAAGATAGGTCGCCTGTAGAATAAATAGTTCTTTCGGAACCATGAAATTGTGATCACCGAAAAAGTAAGTTACTGTGCATAATCTTTTATATAATGAATATATTAAAACATTTAGGACACTATCAATGAAGCAGCCGGGTCCCCTCACCTCCCCTCCCCCTCCCATCCCCGGCTGCTAGCGACGTCGTGAACACGGGAAGACGGGCTGTAATCCTTGCTAAGTTTACCCTGGAATACGACTCGCCAATCTGTATACAACCAAAGGGGTGACTGAAGAATTTTAAGATCATGCACAAGCGTCCTTCCCTAACCCCAGGGTTCTCAAGTCCTACTGATATCGCTCGCAAGATGAGATAATATTAACGCATGCAGTAGTAGGAAAATAATTAGTAAAGTACCGCTGACCAGAACATAAATTTAATAATGAAAGAATTACTTATTTCGTGGATTGGGATTTTTTTTTCTTGGATCACGCCTTGTAATCCAGTCATTCAGTTTAAAACTAATTTAATATTTTTTGTATTGATGACGGCCCTATGTTCTTGTAGGTACTGTGCCGGCCATGTGCGTGCTCTGAAGTGATCGGGAATATGCGTGGCTTGGAAGACGAACTGTGCTACGTCTACTCCCACAACCCGTTCTCGCACTTTCGTATAGTCAGTATTGACTTATTAAATACGTGCATGTGTGACATACTAAACATACTAGTTTACCTTGAAAAGCTTCATAGAAAACACCGACCTTACCTAACTTTCTTAGTATGGTATTTCTTAGTATGTTATAGTATTCTTAGTATACTAAGAAGGTTAGGTAAGGTCGGTGTTTTCTATGAAGCTTTTCAAGGTAAACTAGTACGTTTAATATGTCACATATGCACGTATTTAATAAGTTAATATTGACTGTAAGAAAGTGCGAGAACGGGTGTGTGACTCCCAAGGACATTTCCTGCTGCTCAGATTCTGCAAGTTGTGCGTATGTTGACTCATGCATGCGGCACGGTCCTGCTAGTGCGTGCGTCTCGTGTCGTATCCATCCCTACTCTTGCGTGCGTCTTCGTGCATGCGTTCCCTCGTGCGTGCGTCCACGTGCGTGCAAGATGATACTCACCGTTCCTCATTTTTGTCTATTAATCATAATTGCGCTTTGTAGTTTTGTGTTTATTTACTGCTAAATTATCCTCGTGCGGCAGACATCAGCTGTGTTGCCACTGGCACCAAGTTAACATTAATGTAGAGAAACACAAACAATAATCAAAATTATAGTTTATAAAAACTGGAGAATCGGGTTACAGTGGTTAATAGGACGAGTATGCCTTTATTTTATACATTATATAGAGTTGTAATGTTTAACTACTCCAATAGTGTTGCAGTTGCCATGTTTTGCCATACTATTAACGCCTGCCATAGTGGTGTTGTCATACAGCTTTACGCCTACCAAAGTGGTACTCACCCCCTGTGGGACTCTGCCATTGTCATCTTGCCAGACTAAAATTTTTGAGTCTTCTGTTGTCTAAGATTCAGCTACTTGAACAAAAAGTTCAAAGCAGCATGGTTATGGTGAGCCCGTAAGTCTACTACGGACTTGGATTGACTATCTTCTGTTGCTTAGATACTTGCATACCGAAGCACTTTTCCTGTCACTTACGTCTGCTTCACCAACTAGAGTTCGTCTTTAGTGGCAACCTGTCTTCAGGCTAAGCTTGACAAAGCAACGGCCAATCCCCAAAGATATACTAGTCAGTTATATTGTACTGCATATTCGAAATTGGTATTTTCTCAGATATAATTAATATTGCATACAAAAATGTCTGTTAAACCTAACTTGGGATAGGTTAGGTGATTTAGGTTCTGTTGGCAATTATTGGGATTTGTAGTACGTGAATGAAGCATAGAGAGCAACCCGTCCTCAGACCAAGTCCATTCTATCCAGCGGTCGTCCCCAAAGACTCTGTCATCAATTTTAACATGCTGTTCATTCACAATAATAATGTTCTCAAATATAGATTAATATTATATATTAGCATATTGTGCATATTTAGGCATTGGTTGGGTTTGGTGTTTAGGTTATGTTGGCAATTATTTGTATTTGTAGTACGTTGGTGAAGCATTTTGTTGTGGTTCGAACAAAAGTCATCAGCAAAGCACTTGTTCTGGAAATGTTCGCACTTCATCAGTCGAGTCGTGTGTAAACCAATTTTCGTTCATAAACGGGAGGTTTGGCGGGTGCATGGAATGGACTTTGGCCATTGTTTGAGGACGGGCTGTGTAGAAAGGTGGATTCCAGCAGAGGACGTGAACGAAGCACTGCTCGAGAAAAGTACATCAGTTTTGAGCCGTGTGTAAAGTGCTTTTCATTCATAAACAGAGGGTTTGGTGGGTGGTTTAACGAGCACTTGGTCTTTGTTGATGAGGACGGGTTGCTTGTTGAGTACAGTGTTGAAGTGTTTGTTGATTTATAAGTTTGGTGCTGTGTTTGTCTGGCCCTGCCTTTGTCACTGTCTGGCCCTGCCTTTGTCACTGTCTGGCCCTGCCTTTGTCACTTGTCTGGCCCCCTGCGTCTGTCACTTGTCTGGCCCCCTGCGTCTGTCACTTGTCTGGCCCCCTGCGTCTGTCACTTGTCTGGCCCCCTGCGTCTGTCACTTGTCTGGCCCCCTGCGTCTGTCACTTGTCTGGCCCCCTGCGTCTGTCACTTGTCTGGCCCCTTGCGTCTGTCACTTGTCTGGCCCCCTGCGTCTGTCACTTGTCTGGCCCCCTGCGTCTGTCACTTGTCTGGCCCCCTGCGTCTGTCACTTGTCTGGCCCCCTGCGTCTGTCACTTGTCTGGCCCCCCTGCGTCTGTCACTTGTCTGGCCCCCCTGCGTCTGTCACTTGTCTGGCCCCCTGCGTCTGTCACTTGTCTGGCCCCCCTGCGTCTGTCACTTGTCTGGCCCCCCTGCGTCTGTCACTTGTCTGACCCCCCTGCGTCTGTCACTTGTCTGGCCCCCCTGCGTCTGTCACTTGTCTGGCCCCCCTGCGTCTGTCACTTGTCTGGCCCCCTGCGTCTGTCACTTGTCTGGCCCCCTGCGTCTGTCACTTGTCTGGCCCCCTGCGTCTGTCACTTGTCTGGCCCCCTGCGTCTGTCACTTGTCTGGCCCCCTGCGTCTGTCACTTGTCTGGCCCCCTGCGTCTGTCACTTGTCTGGCCCCCCTGCGTCTGTCACTGTCTGGCCCTGCGTCTAATACTCGATTAGTGTGTCTCTCTCTTGTGAAATCGTCTTAGTGTTTGAACGGCTAAGCCACACGTGTAGGAGTTAGTCTGCGTATACTGGGCGCGAGTGAATGTATTTTCCAGTTTGATTCTCTTGGTGTCTAGCTGCTCATTTTATTCCATGGGCGCCTTCAGACCACGGCTGCTGAGAGATTGCATTATTTTATATGTTATATGCATATACTTGGTATATTGCTGATGAGCAATAATAGACTGGGGAAAAAATCTATACAGTGTAGAGTTTGTTAAACGTATCATATATAACTTATTATATATTGCATTTATATTATCTATAATGAGCACTGTAGATAATATAAGCAAATAATAATGTAAGCTTAAGTATAAGCAATAATATTGCTTAAGTATAATGATAATATAAGCTTAAGTATAAGCAAACTTAAGTTCTAAGAATCGCCATGCATAACTTTGAATGAAAAGTTAGAATTTAACACTAATCACATGAGTCATTAAAACCTGTCCAGTCCAGCAAGTTACAGCTGGCGTCAAACCAGCTAACTAAACTTTAGAAATAATCAAGAGAACCTTTGTCAACAAAGAAAACGGTCCCTTTACAAATCCGGCATATGCGCTCGCCGGGAATACCGCCTTCAAGCACGGAAACCTCGCCTAGAAAAACACATTATTGCTCTGTGTTGTTCAGGTAAATAACACGAAATGTATTAAGTCAGAAACGAGACATGACAAGGCTAATTTCAGATATATTTCAGATATTGAATAAGTTAACACAATTGTTTACTACTGACCACTTACGCAAGAGAGAGCACGCACGCACGCATGCGAGCGCACTAACAAAGCACGCACGCACGCACGGTGGCAACACTGGCAAGCTCGCCAAGCCTCGGTACAGAACAATAGTCAGTTCACCACCGGACTGGCCCGGGTTCGATTTCCGGCCAGGACGAGACTTTTGAGCAAGTTTCCTTACACGCGAAGCCTCTTGTTCACCTAGCAGTAATGAAGTACCCGGGAGTTAGGCGACTGTTGTGGGCTGCATCCTGGAGGTCAGCTGTTTACCCAGGAGACCCTCGATAAGTCTAACGAACTTCCGATTTGCCTAATAAGCAGTTATTTTATTTAAATGGTTACAAATTTGTTTATTCCAATTAATATTGTATTATAATAAAACAAATTAGTGACTTAGGTGAGGTTAGGTTAAGTGATCAGATTTTAGTTTTGACTGATTTAAAACAAAAATCAAATGTAATGCAAAGTTTCTCATTTTATAAAAAAAATTTAAGAGATAATTTCAGGAAAATTCGGCTCGTTGGGCAACTTGACCCATTGGGTACAAAATTGTAATATATATAATTTGGATTCACCTCATGTTTTTGTTGGTCTATTGTGGCGTTTAATTGGGAGTATATTATAAGGTTGGGGAATTATAAGGATGTAAGGTAAACATCAGAAATTGAGGTGCCAAGACGCCGGTGATTGATAGTGACACACAGTTTACCTTTCTTGGCTCTGGGTCTGGAAGGGTTGGGCGATGGTGATCCAGCACCTTCACTCTTGTCCCCATCCCGAGCCTCGTGGGCGTTGCTCTTCTTCTTCTTGCTGCCCTTGGAGCCGAGGGATCCTGCGGGGGACTGTAACAGCGAGGCCTTGTGTAGGGAGGTCCTGATGGCCAGCCCACCCACCAAACTTGTAGCTAAGCTAGTGGTCACGCCCGAGGTGCTGGCGCCCACTAGAATAGGCGTGGGTGGTGTAGCTCGGAATTCGTGCGCGTGGTGCTCGAACCCGGGTTTTCTGATATAGCCAGGTTCAGATGATGTGCTCGACGCCCCCGGGGAACTGACGCTTTCGTAGCCGAAGTCCTGTCCGTCGAATTCAGACACGGAGACCCTCCTGCCGGCGTACAAGTCTTCGCTCTCTTCGTCTGCATTTTCCTTCCCTAGGGGCGGCGTGGGTGTTCGGGGCTTCCTCTTAGCACTCATCTTAACTGGATGCTACAGGACCACACCCGAGCCCATCACAACACACGATACCCGCAACACGTTGTGGACTGGGAGGCGACCCGCAGCCGTAATACCAGGAGGTGGAGACCTCGAACTCGCTCTCAGTGGCCAGATGTCCTCGCAGCTGCCCACACTACACAGATCATTCATGTTGACGTCGTAACTTGTAGCATGGTGTAGTGGACGCTAATGGGTAACACTACGACGCATCTAGGGTAATGTGTCAGCTGCGCGACCCGCACAGTGTGTTATGGTGTTAGTATAGCGCGTCCATGTGTTGAGAGGTGGTGCGGACACCCTGCCCCGTCTCACGTGTTCATTCTTAGTTTCCCCTGAATGAACCAAGTCATGCGTTACCTCACCATCCCTATCAACAAACAGTTTGTGTTTGTTTAAAAAATACAGGTTTTCTGGTTACCAAACTACACACACTGCACAATAATAACGTATAAGAAACGTAACGTTTTGGCTGTTTCCCGTCACTTAGTGTTCATGTGTGTGTACACGTCTCACGGAGCACAACTCTTGGCACCCACCTTGTAAACACGGTAAACAACAACTGACTACTCCTACCACGTTAGAGGGTTTGTTTACACGTTGCTAAGGTGGTTGCCAGGCATGACGTCACATGCTGCCGGCTGGTTGGCTAGCAGGTGTTTATCAGTGCTACGAAAATCGGCTACCAGCTCTCAAACCAGCTACGGAGCTACTATTGATTGGAAACTAATGTAACAATGCTAACAAATTTGATAACCTTTATTTTCATGTATATTGCTGTTAATATATTCAAGTAGTTGTTTGTTTCAATATACGTCTTTTCAGTTTGACGGGTTACTTGGTGTGCCACGATACTGGCTCAAAACACACCAATGAGAGTGAAGAACAGAAATTTAAACTATAATACGATTGGCTATCACGTAGGTCCGAGCTCAGCAACTTTGGTACCGCACACGCTCACGACCAATCAGAACTGATAAAGCCGAAACTCAAAACTGTCGCGATTGGCCCAAATAACCTACCTAGGAATAGTCAGGAATAAACACGTTACCGTGAGGGAAGTGTGTATTATACAATCTGAAATAGACCTTCCTAACTACGCTATAATCTGCAAGGGTCGTTAGCCTGTTAGCCTGTAATTAGTCTCCCCGTATATCTGCAATTATGGGGATAAATTCTATTCACAAAGCGATACACTGTAACTAATGTATAGTATATTCGAAATCCAATATTGGCTGGTTCTCGTCTGATAGGTCAAGATTGTTGAGGGTTTGCTGGGTTCCCAGCCTTATTGCATCCTGTCTTCAAGCCAGGTTCGTTAAAGCAGCAGCCGTCCCGTCCCCCTCCCCATCCCCCAAGACTCGTTCATAAATTTTAACGTACTATGTACAGTATTAGAAAAAAAAGATTTCTCATATGCAAGTTAAATATTGTATACTAAAGTTCTATGTATAGTTAGACGTGGGCTAGGTTAGGTGTTCTGGTTCGGTTGGCAATTTGAAGTACGTGAAGTAAGTACTTGAAGTAAGAAGCATTTTTAAGAGTTGATTCCAACAGACGTCAGACAACCCGTCCTCACACTAGGATGTTTAAAGCGGCGGCCGTCTTCCCCCAGGCCGTCCTCGGACCAAGTCCCATTCTATCCAGCGGTCGACCCCAAAGACGCATTCATCAATTTTAATATTTTATTCATTCAAAACAGAACTATTTCAAATATAAATTATTATTATTATATATTAGCATATTGTGCATATTTAGGCACTGGTTAGATTAGATTTTTGTTCGAACAAAATTCGTTAGTGAAGCACTTGTTCCGGAAGTGTTCGAAAGAAATCGGTTCAGTTGTGTGTAAACCATTTTTCATTCATAAACAGGGGGTATGGAGGGTGCATGAAATCACTTTTGGATGTTGACCAATCCACACACTAGAAAATGAAGGGACGACAACGTTTCGATCCGTCCTGGACCATTCTCAATTTTTTTTTTTTTTGATATATTCAAGAGTTGTTACATTCTTGTACAGCCACTAGTACGCATAGTGTTTCGGGCAGGTCCCTGGAATACGATCACCGCCGCGAAGAATCGTTTTTACAACTAAGTACCCATTTTACTGTTGAGTTGAACAGAGGCTACAGTTAAGGATTTGCGCCCAGTAAATCCTCCTCGGCCAGGATACGAACCCATGACAAAGCGCTCGCGGAACGCCAGGCGAGTGTCTTACCACTGCACCACCGGGTATCTAAGTCGATGTCAGCAAGTCACTTGAGCTTCAACCCTTTCCAGATATTCTAAAAAAAAGCGAGAGTAACCCCTGTCCACAAATGTGGTGATACCACTAATGTTAACAACTTCAGACCTATATAAATTCTGCCAAACTTGTCTAAAATATTTGAAAAACTTATCTACAAGCAGCTTTACTCTTATCTAGCCAAACACAATATACTTAGCTCTTGTCAATATGGCTTCAGACCCCAAAAAAGCACTAACGATGCACCTATTTGTATGATTAACTTGATATATGCAGCTCTTGATAAAAATGAGTTCCCTATTGGGTTATTTGTGGACCTGCGTAAGGCTTTTGACACTGTCAACCACCAGAACCTTCTTAAATTACAACATTATGGAGTCAGAGGTCACTCCTTGCAGTACCTTAAGTCTTACTTTACTGACAGGCTCCAATATGTTTGAATAATTCAATTTCTCCCACCCTATCCATCAACATTGGTGTTCCCCAGGGCAGCATACTTGGCCCTCTCCTCTTTCTCATCTACATTAATGACCTTCCAAATGCCTCCCAACATCTCAAACCAATTCTATTTGCTGACGACACGACCTTCATTTACTCCAGTCCTGATCCCCTTGCTCTAAATGTCAGTGAATACTGAGCTAAATAAAGTCCATCACTGGCTAACTGCCAACAAACTCACCCTCAATATTGACAAAACTTTCTATATTTTGTTTGGTAATAAATCCTCAATTCAAATAAATCTCAGGATTAACAATACCCAAATTTGTAACAAAGTCGATGGCAAATTCCTTGGCGTTCTCGTTGACCGCAAGCTGAATTTCCAGGGACACATTCTAAATATATAAAAAAAAGTTTCAAAAACTGTTGGCATTCTTTCTAAGATCAGATATTATGTACCACGCCCTGCCCTGGTGACACACTATTACTCTTATCTATCCTTATCTCAACTATGGTATTTGTGCTTGAGGTTCTACTACCCAAAATCATTTACGTCCTCTAATTACTCAACACAATGCTGCTATTAGGACAATATCTAACTCTGGCCCCAGACATCACTTGGTACCCTTACTCAAATCTCTGAATATGTTAGATATGAAGTCACTGCACATCTCTCGTGTATTTTATATATATAAAACGCTGAACTGTAAAGGCAGTCCTGACCTTAAAAGCTTCCTAGAAGGTTGTAACAGATCCCATGAGCACCACACCAGAAACAATTACCTATTTGATATTCCAAGAGTACGACTTAGTCAAACTAGAAATGCTTTACAAATCAAGGGACCTCGAATGTGGAATGACCTTCCCAATTATGTTAGACTGTACCTCTCGCAACCAGTTTAAGATAAAAACTAAGTACTACCTAATTAACTCCATGTAACCTACCTCACCCCTAAATGTCAACCCATGTCTACGATTTTGAACAATGCTGTTTGTTGACCAAATTGTATTTTTTCTTTTTTTCTGCCATTTTTTCTTCCCCCCCCCCCCCCCCATTTTTTTCATTTTTTTTCTCAACACAATTTATACTTTAATCTCAATTAGTATTAAGTTTTAGTCCTAGTGTTTTTTCTGCCCGAAACGATTTGCGTAATAGTGGCTTTAGGCGTTGTATGTACTAGCTCTCTATAAATCCATCAACTTTTGTATTTCACCATGTATGTATGTACTTTACCTGAATAAATATTTGTATATTGATGTGAATGGTCTCACAATCGACTTGAGAATGGTCCAGGACGGACCGAAACGTCGTCGTCCCTTCATTTTTTAGTGTGTGGTCTGGTCAACATACTTCAGCCACGTTGTGACTCATCGCTCACTTTTGAATTTTTGTTTGGAGGACGGGCTGCGCTTTGCCGGCTGCGTCAGCAAAGCACTGTTCGATAAGTGTTAGAACATCGTTAGTTGAGTCGTGTGTCAACTCGTCCTCATAAACAAAGGCAAAAAGTGCTGTAGCTCGATAAAAATACAGATTAATAAGCAGTTTCAGATTATCAATAACGTGTCACATTCCAGTGATTATCATTAAAGCCTCAGATTTCTCGGAAACAAAGCGACTGTCCTCTCGAGCATTCTCAACATCACTAAACTGATGTACTAGATCATCGGAACCTAACACAGGACCCACGAATAGAACATCACATTTTCAGTACACGAAATTTTGGCCCTAGGAAATTTACGTCAAAATGCTATGCAGTATTCGAGAGGATGAGTTAACGAGGGATTGAAAGGAATGTTAAACCCAGCTCGATATTCGAGGATACCAAAAATACTTAACGCATTATGAACGGTAGCATAAACACACAAATTGTGACACTAGCTCTCCATATGTCAGTGGCTTAATTCAGAAACTGTACCTGTGGGCGGTCTCGAGCCCATTGTTGTGGTGACGATGTGCATTGAATTTTGTAACTAGCTCATAAAGATTGTAACTAGCTTAGCTAAATGAATTGTGGGGTTCAGTCCCTAAGCCCATTATGTGCCTCTGCAACCCTTTGCATTACCGCCCACAGGATGGGTATGGGGTGCATAATAGCTAAACTAAGTGAACGGTAGAATAATGTGGTAGTATTACTTACTCGAGTCCAGCTTCAATGAAAAGTTCATAGTATAATGGCCACTTTTAATACTATAGATTTTGTATAAACAAGCTTAGGTATATACCTAATAGCTGGCACCTAAATGTTAGGTATAACCCTAATAGCTGAGTGGACAACGATCTGGACACGTAATCCTAGGGTCCGGGTTCGATCCCCGGCGATGGCAGAAACAAAAATGGGCAGTTTCTTTCACCCTAATGCCCCTGTTACCTAGCAGTAAATATGTACCTGGGATTTACAGCTGTTACGGGCTGCTTCCTTGAGGGGTGGGGAATTAGTTAGTAACAGTTGATTGATTGACAGTTAAGAGGCGGGCCAAAAGATCAGAGCTCAACCCCTGCAAGCACAACTAGGTGGATACAGCAATGTGCTGCTACCCTATTCTATATGAAAGATTACACAGTGTAGATCAAATCAAATTTTTATTCAGGTAAAAGTACATACATATAGGATTAGTTACAAACATAATGTTGGATTTAAAGATAGAGCTGGTACATACAATACCTTAAGCCACTAGTACGCATAGCGTTTCGGGCAGATAAAAAACTAACAAGTTCATCTATATCCTTGTCTCACATGATGATTAGTCATACATGGAGTAAGGCGAGAACATGACCCGTAAGGCTGATCTATTAACCTTCACTAGCACAGTCTGGGTACAGCACAAGAATAATATAGTGTTAGTGGTTTGGCCATAATGTATACCGCTTACGGTTATCATAGAAAACGATGTTCCGAGCCTCTTCACAATACAAGGAGTGACTACAGGTTAGCCCATAACACCAACCGTTAAACTGCAACGTAAATTACAAAATAGTGAAATTTCAATCTGAAATCGTTAAAAAATTATTTTAGGAATAACTACCACGTTTACATATATAAAATATTTATATATATCAATATAATAAAAGGAAGCTTTGGCTTTTCGTACTATATTGATAAGCATCGAGTATCTCTCAACTTTTGTAACTGGTGTCACTTATGGTAAAAGGAGAAATGCTTGGAGTGACTCTGTGTACATGCGGCTCAGGCTTGGGTACAAATATTACTGGGAATATGGGATAGGTGTTCATGATAATGACACGAGGTGTAAACTATGTGGTATGTTAAGGTCTCACACCCTTGCCCATTATGTTCTTGATTGTCCGTTGATTAATGTATATAGAAACACTGAGATAAGGACTGTTCCTGAACAAATAGCCTGGATGTGTCACAACGGAAAGGTTGATGATATTCTTGAGAGATATAAGAATTTTGCACCAAGACTGTAATATTTTGTTGAATTATCTGCATGTCTCTTGCAAATTGTCTATGCAGTATACCTAGGTCATAAAAGTATTTGTGTGTACGTCTGATAACATACTACTTGTGAAGGAGGAAATGTATATGTTTATCTCTCAGAATGTTTGGTAATATGTTTATTTGTGATGTGTGTCTATGTATATATTAACACGTTGTACTGAATGGGGTGAGAATAGCTTGAGCTACCTCATCCCTTTGTGTGTATTTTACCTCAATAAACTTATTTCAATTTCAATTTCAATTTGTAACTGGGCTAACCTTATTTTTTTCATATTCGTGTTTCTTTTTAATTGCTTTAAGTGTAGCACTTTAGCCAGGGGTTGTTTAATCTTTTGGCAGTTACTTAGTGAGGGGAGGACGGTGTGTATTGTAGCGGCTTAGTTTGGGAGAAAAATATGGCGGCTCATGAATTTATATCCTGTGTATTGTTGAGTTCAGATTACCAGTATATATTTGAAGTGCATTTATGAGGTTCCTTATTGTTGGTTTGTTGTGTAGTCTAAAGGTAAGTTTATTGGTAACTGAGGGTTTTATGTCCATGTTTGCTGAGGAGGTAGGATAGTGGTTGGTTGGTTCTGTCAGTAATTATAGCAGAGACAAGCTAGGGGACTGCTATATTAGTCCATATGTGGGTCCAGGGTTAAAGATGATTAATTCGTGTGGGCTTGATAATTATCATTATTCATTGATAATCATATATGATAATCTTGGAGATATTACGTATCATTATTTTTTCCCACGTTACCATACATCTGTGCGTTATCTGCAAATTTGATGATGTGGTTCGTAATATTCTGTCGTTCAACTCTGTCATTGATATAACTGACAAAAAGGGTTAACCCCCAAATGGCCCCTGAGATACACACTTATTACATTTCTCCAGTTAGATTCGGACCCATTTGGTACAACCCTTTTTCTTCGTTTCGGCCACTGTTTTATCCATTCTAGTATTCTAACATTTATTGTGAATCTATAATTTCCTTGACAGTCTTTTATGTGGCACCTTATCAAAGGGTTTAGCAAAATCCATGTATACTGCATTCCCCCAGAAGTCCTTTCTGAGAAGCTGGTTACCCTTTCCCAAAACGTGAGTAGGTTTGTAAGGCAGGATCTATTGTTAACAAATCCATGTGTCGATTTTACAAGATTATTCCCTGAAAGAGGGTGCACGATTCTTCCCTCTCCCTCTGATGCTCCCCATTAACTGGCAGATGTGTGTGATGTCAAGTTGATTGGATGGTAAATTTCTGCTGAGCACTCTGCCTTTTTTTTAAATTAGGGGTTACATTTGCATATTTCCAATCTAGGGGGACTATCCATTGGTCCAAAGATTTTGCGAAAAGTAATATCAGCGGTTCAGCACTTCTAGATGTTACTACTGCTCGGTTTAGACTCGGTTACAAGTATCTCTGGGAATTCTCATTATCTGCTGATGTAGACCTGACCAAATGTAAACTGTGTCAACAAAATTATTCGCACACCCTCCGTCACTATGTGATGGAGTGCGAAAAGATGCGTGAGTTTAGAGACAATTCTATAACCAATGTTTCAGCGATGTGTCAATATTTCATTCAAAATGATCTGCTACCAGAAATTTTAGCCAAATATCCCCAGTTTGCTAACTGTAGGTAGTAACTAAGTGATTGTAACCGATCCACCGCTGCCCACTGGATGGGGGGGGGGGGGCGGTGTGCAGGACAAATCATATAAGTTTTGACACTAGCTCTCCACATATGTCAGTTGCTTAATTTAGAACCTGTACTTGAGGTCGATCTCGAACCCATTCTTGATGTGACGACTTGTATTGAATTTTGTAACTAGCTCATCAAGATTGTAACTTGCTTAGCTAAATGAATTGTGGGGTTCAGTCCCTGAGCCCATTATGTGCCTCTGTAACCCTTTCCACTACCGCCCACAAGATGGGTATGGGGTGCATAATAAATGAACTAAACTAACTAAAAAGCTGTAGGCATAGTTCATATGCCAGTTCCTTTATAACTTTGGATTGGATTCCATCCACACCTGGGGCTTCCGAGTCTTTTAGTTTGTCAGTGTTCTTCCTGATTATGTCGCATGTTATGGGTGTATCCATATATTCATTCTCTTCCCCTCTTTCAAACATTTATGTCGGTAATGGGATGTCTTCTAACCTCTCTAGTAATTTAATGCATTAAATGCGCATACACCTCCCAGTGAGCAGACTCTGCAAAAACAATGCCGTATCAACCTAATCAACGTTGAATATTGTCCCCGCTGGGTAAGGCCCTTCATTAAACAGTTACTAAATTTTACTTGTATCGAACGTGTGATCGCAATTTAAATGGGAAACAAAAGATTAGATCAAACATCGACAGCAGAAGATTTATCGCTTCTTTACTTGTACCCAGATACAATCATACTGAAACTGAACGTTTTGAAATGGTAGTTAATATGTAGTAGTGATTTGTAATATAAGACGTGTTTACTGCTCTGGGATTGTTACTGTTTATGGTTCGGTAATTGATGTTGCGGATTACTAGTAGGGCGTTGAGCTTTCTTGCTGGAAGGGAGTATTTGTGTCCACAGTCGACAGATCATGAGCTAATATCTATTGGTGTCGAGAGAGCAGTTGACGCAGCGAGGCCGGTGATTAGCCTGAGCATGGATAATATTAGCCTGTCAGTATCCAGTCAATGAACGGCTCGCCGTTATGGCAAACACGCCATACAAGTCATGGGCATTATTCAACTCATATCACAGTAGTAACATCGCTAGGAAAACCAAAGTGGTTGGGTCCTCTACTCTATATACTTTCTCATCTCTACCCTGTACCCCAGTCCTTTACCCCAATGCACTTTGAATATATATAATTTCAGCGATATTTTGCTGTACTTGGCTCGGGATGACGCTTGACAGTAAGTAAATATAAAAAAAAAGCACCAAGCCGGGAAGGCTATGTAGCACAGTCGCCTGTGAGTGTTTTATAATATTGACAGGTTAACCCAATCCAGTATATCTCTTGCCAGAATCAGTTATAACGATGCCCAAGTTAATCATTCTGTGGGCTTTGCAAGTGGTCAGACTGTGGTCATTCAAACATACAAGCTCCACTGTATCTCATCCTGCGGAGTTGTGTTGTATAGCTGTTGTAGGTGTGATACTTTAACGTAACGAAGCCGTGTGTAGCAGTGTTAAGTTTAGTGAATAAATTTGTTTTATGCTTCATTTGGCTCTCCATTAACTCTTTGCCAAATACTACTCTGGCATTATTTTCTCAATTCTTAACACAATCTCAAGGGAACCGCCACTTCACAGCCTGCATCTATAATTTGATGCAAGACCCTATAACAATCAATTCAACCACAATTGTTCGGGCAGGACGACAACCTGGACCTAGATTCAGGAAGCTCTGTGTATTTCTTCGTAAGTGGGTTTGCTACGAAGGTTCCTAAGTGCGCCCTAAGAAGATGCTTAGGTGCGATTCAATAAGGTATACTTAGGAAGGAAATTGTTGGTTCACCTGCGTGTCGATAGAGGTCACTACTGTGTTTCGTTTGGCCAATCAGAGAGCAGCAACATTCTTCATATTGAAGATTTAGCGCTGGCTTATCGGAGCTCTACTGCCTCCTATTTACGTCGAATTTTCTTATAAAATTAGTATATTTCGAAGTAAAACAATGTTTTTTCAACTTCTACAGCCAGCACCGACATTGTAGTAAACAAATATAATACATTTGTTGTTTACCTACGTAATTCTAAGAGATACTGTGTAGCTGTCCTTGTTGCTCGGAAGATGCGCTGACAATTATTGTATATATTTACTGAATTTACCCAAGGGCCACTAACTATCTAGTGACCTCGAAGAGGACAGAAAGCCGGCGGCTTGTTAAAGGGCCCGCCAATTGTCTTAATGATATTTTTTAGCTGGAATTTGGCATTTACGGCTTCAGCGGGTAGGCGGTTCCATGGGTTTATAGCCCTCTTGGTGGAAAAAAAACATCTGTTTTCAGTCCTACTTGAGAACATACTCTCCAACACTATATCTGTGATTGTCCTGTTATCAGTGACTTCATACCAAATGGTATGAGGTATTTTGAGCTCTGTAATTACTTCATACACTCAGGAATATTGGAAGATATTCTTGTGCTGCACCCAGATTTTGCCAGTGGAGGCTAATAGATCAGCATTAAGTATTTTGTTCTCTCCTAATTCCATGTATGACTGGCCATCCTGTGAGGTGAGGATGTTGGGTGAGCTTGTAGCTGGTTTTTTATCTACAATGTGTGGTCCTTTATACAGAATAGGGAAGCAGCACATTGCTGTGTATACCTAAACATGTTTAAAAATACATTGAGAGGAGTTTTGTAGAAACTGGTAAGAGTAATTATAATATAATGTTTCCATGATTCAGTGCTTACCTCTTGTGAAAATTGCTTAGAGTTGTTTAGTCAGAGTTGATTTGTTTTTTGTATTGAGGCTGGTATTTTCTAAATTGATTCCATGTACAGTATGTCTAACCATCCTGTGAGATGGGAGTATTAGATAAACTTATAGCTAGTTTTTTATCTACACTGTGTAATATTCCATATAGAATAGGGTAAGTAAGTAATTATCAAAAGAAGGCACCAAACCGGGAAGGCTATGTAGCACCATCAAATACGCAAAATAATCAGAGGGTGCTAAATATCACCAAGGATGCCAATACGAGAACAAAAACGCATAAGGCGAACGATACCAGAAGTATCCGAGTCACCAAGAATTCTATCGAGGGACAGGTGACCGCGAGGGGCGGTCGGAAAGCAAGACACACGCTCGTCCTGGAAGTCAGGACATTCAAGAAGGACATGCACGACCGTAAGAGGGACAATGCAACTAGGACAATAAGGAGCAGGGCGGCGCTCCATCAAGTGACCATGGGTTAAGCGAGTATGGCCAATACGCAACCTCGCCAGAGCTGTTTCCCACCGCCGGTTACGGTGGAAGGAGGACGGCCACGAGGAAACACAACATTTAAGAGTACGTAGCTTGTTACCAGTAACAGACAACCAAGAAGCCTGCCAACGGGTAAGGACTGAGGAATGGATAATCGGGTAAAAGTCGGAATACGGAATGCCTTTACGAGAGATGGGACAAGAGCGGACAGCTTCCTTAGCGGCAGCATCCGCACGCTCATTTAAAGACACACCAATATGGCTGGGAACCCAACAAAACTCAACCGACTTAAATTTACTGTGAACGAGAAACAGCCAATGCTGGATCTCGACAACTACTGGATGAACCGGATTAAAGGACCCGAGAGCCATGAGGGCACTACGAGAGTCAACAACAACCACAAAGGAAGACTGACAACGAGAAAGCAGGAGACGAAGAGCATAGAGAATAGCATAAAGTTCCGCTGTAAAGATGCTAGTCTCCGGAGGCAAGCGACACATATAAGTGCGATCAGGAAAAACAACAGAGTAGCCAACACCGTCCGCTGACTTAGACCCATCGGTGAAGACAGAAACGGAGCGGGAGTGAGAAGAAAAGTGCTCGAGGAAAAGGCGTTTTAGAACCGTAGGAGGGGTAAAAGCTTTAGTGACACGGGTCAAGGAAGTACAAAACCGCGGAAGAGGGACCCTCCACGGGGGCAAAGAAGGAACAACACGAGGAGAAACATCAGAAATACGAACGGAGAGAGAATCCTGTAGGCGAGATAACCGGACAGAAAGAGGGAGGTGGTGAAGAGGAACAGGAACCGCAGGAGGGGTAAAAGTTAAAGCACGACAGAGGCGAGAGGAAGGATGTTGCAAGGACCGCGCAAGATAGCGAAGACAGTAGCGATCACGGCGGTCCTGGAGAGACAGGAAGCCAGTGTCAACATACTAGCTAAGGATGGGAGTCGAACGAAAGGCACCAGAACTGAGGCGCAACCCAGTATGGTGCAAAGCATCAAGACGGCGAAGAGTAGAAGGAGAAGCAGACGAGTAAGCAGGGCAACCATAATCGAGCTTAGACAGGACGAGAGAGGAATGTAAAGCAAGGAGAGTGCGCCTATCTGCCCCCCAAGAAGTATGGGACAAGACCCGAAGGAGGGTAAGGGCCTTAGAGCACTCAACACGGAGGTAAGAGATATGGGGAGACCAAGACAAACGAGTGTCAAGGAATAACCCCAAAAGCTTCGCGGAATCTTTGTATTCAAGGGGATGACCATAAAGTGACAAAGAGGGACGAAGAACAACCCGTTTCCGCGTAAAAGTCATGGCACAAGTCTTAGAAGTAGAGAACTTGAAGCCATGACCTGTGGCCCAAGACGACACGGCATCAATCGCAAGTTGAAGCCGGCGTTGAAGGAGAGGCGAATCATCACCCTGACAACAAAGGGTAAGATCATCGACATAGAGAGCGGAGAAGACACCAGAAGGAAGAGAGGAAAGAAGACCATTGAGGGCAACCAGAAAAAGAGTAGTGCTCAGAACACTACCCTGGGGCACAGCTTCGTATTGCTGAAAAGAGGGAGAGAGAGCGGTACCAAGGCGCACCCGAAAGGAACGACGAGAGAGGAAGCTGCGGAGAAAGAGAGGGAGATGACCACGAAGACCAAAAGAATGAAGTTGAGATAGGATATGATAACGCCAAGTGGTGTCGTAAGCCTTTTCTAGGTCAAAAAAGACGGCAACAACGGAGGTCTTCGCAGCAAAAGCAGTACGAATATAGACCTCCAAGTTCACCAGGACATCTGTCGTGCTGCGGCACTTGCGGAAACCAAATTGAGAAGGGGAGAGGTGATGGTGTTCCAGGAACCACATCAGACGAACGTTAACCATACGTTCAAAGAGTTTGCAGACACAACTTGTGAGAGCAATAGGGCGAAAGTCCTTAGGGGAAGTACCCAGAGACCCCGGTTTGCGAACAGGGAGGACAACGGCTTCGAGCCAGTCCTCAGGGACTGACGACGACTCCCAGATCCGATTATACAGACTCAGTAAATACTGAGACGTGCTCGGAGGGAGATGGCGAAGCATCTCATAATGAATACCATCGGAGCCCGCCGCCGTAGAACCGCAGAGGGCCAGGGCAGAACGAAGTTCAGAGAGAGAGAAGGGATCATTATAGGGAAGCTGAAGATGAGTGCAGAAATCTAAAGGACGAGACTCAAGGACAGGTTTACGAAGAAGGAAAGATTGGGGAAGATGAAGACCAGAGCTAACAGAAGAAAAGTGGGAACCCAGTTCGGAAGCGACCTGCAACGGGTCCGCCACAAGAGTATCATGGAGGTGAAGGACCGGTGAAACATCGGGAACGAACTTACCCGCTATCTTGCGGATACGCTTCCAGATCTGGGCCAGAGGGGTCTCGGACGTAATTGTTGAGACATAAGATGCCCAACATTCACGTTTAGCCGTACGGATGGTCCTACGGGCCACCGCACTCGCTTTCCGAAAGAAAAGAAAAGAATCGGTCGTCTGCCTACGGCGGTGCCTCTTCCAGGCTGCACGCTTACAGCGGACAGCCCGAGCACAGTCCGCATTCCACCAGGGAACGCACTTCCGTGGACCCCGAGAGGAAGAGCGAGGAATAGAGCGGAGGGCAGCGTTGAAGACAGTGTCATGAAAAAGGAGGAGAGCGCGAGAGAGAGGCAGAAGGAAGAGGTCAGAGAGAGCAGCACTGAGGGTAAATAGGGTCCAGTCTGCCTTAGCAAACTGCCACCTAGGGAAAGAGAGGGAAGGGCGAAAAGAGAAAAAGGAAACAAGGATGGGGAAATGATCACTTCCATGGAGGTCATCAAGAACCTGCCACGTGAAATCTAAGTAAAGAGAAGAAGAGCAGAGAGAAAGATCAAGACAAGAAAGGGTGCGAGTCCGAGAGTCCAAATGAGTGGGCTCACCAGAATTCAGAAGAGACAGGGAAGAAGAGAGGAGAAACGGCTCAAGGAGGCGACCCCGGGTATTCGTCAGAACGTCACCCCAAAGAGAATGACGACAATTGAAGTCACCCAGCAGGAGCACAGGCTCCGGCAAGGAGTCTAGGAGGTGTTTCAAATCAGGAAGAGAGAGCGGGACACCCGGGGGGAGATAAATGGAACAAACTGTGTACCATTTCCCCACAAAGATACGAGCAGCAGAACAATGGAGAGGCGAAGGAAAAAGTAAAGGAACAAAGGGAACATCAGCCCGAATCAAGAGAGCAGAAGAATTAGAAGCCCCAGCAATGGCTGGGGGGGGGGAGAGAAAGGAATAGCCACGAAAACGACCAGGACGAGCACCAAGCATTGGCTCCTGGAGACAGACACAAAGGGGCGAAAACCGCGAAATCAGAAGTTGGAGTTCGAGGAAATTGGCGTAATAACCTCGAACGTTCCATTGAAGAATGGACAACGACGAGAAGAGAAAGGACAAAAACAGAGAACAAGGAAGAAACAAAGGCGAAAGAGCAACAGAGCACGTTAAAGAATATCAGGGTCGGGATCAGGGTCAGCAAAGTCAGGGTTAGGGGGCATGGGTAAACTGAGCAAAGACGGAGGGAAGGAAACGGGAGAACAGATCAGAGGTGGGCGGGCAGGGTCCGGAGGAGGAGGAGGAAGAGGAGGAGACAACGGAGAGGAGCAGGCAAGGACAGCAGCAGGAGGAGGGGGAGTAGAAAGAGGGGAGCGCACCCCAGCAAGAGCAGCAACCGAAAGGGAAGCAGGGGCCAAAGAAATCTCCATAGCAGGAACAGGGGGCGCAAGCACTGAAACGGGAGGGGAAGAAGTAACAGAGCCAGAAGTAGGAGCTGAGGAAGAAAGCGAAGCCTTCTTACCCGCCGAGGAAGAGGAAGGAGAGGAGCCAGGCTTACGCTTCTGACTTAAAGAGACCGGTGTCCCAGCAACTACGTACCGGGCAACGGATTCCAGTGTCTCAACAGAAGCCGAACGAGAGCACACACGACGGCCGTTAGGAGAGCGATGGACATCCGCCCGCACCGACAGGCGGTGGGGAGAGCCGATAGATGGAGGAAGAGGATGGGAAGGAGGATCGGAGGGGGACGAGGAAGAAGACACAGAAGACACGACAGACCGGGTAGAAGGAAGGGGAACCCCAGACAGAGGACCAGGAGGAGGATCCTTCGGGAGAGAACCCAAAGGAACAGAGGAGGGGGCAGTGGGCGCATCAGGGTCCAAGGCCCGGAAACGGTTGTGAGTCTGAGGAAGGCGGGAAGGACGAGGAGAGGAAGAGCGCAACACGCGAGCATAAGAGATAGTAGCATAAGGCGGGAGCCGGCGAACCTGGCGCCTCGCCTCAGGAAAAGATAAACGCTCCCGGTGCTTCAGGTTGAGGACGGCTGCCTCAAGCTTGTAATGGACACACGCACGGGAGAAGGTAGGATGGGCCTCACCGCAGTTGAGGCAACGAGCCTGGGGAGAAGTGCACTCCGACTTAGAGTGACCTTCGCCACCACACAAAGGACAGAGAGAGACAGTCCCGGAGCAGCGGAGGGCACCATGCCCAAACCTCCAGCACTTGTTGCAGAGCCGAGGAGAAGGAATGTACTCCTGGACAGAGTACCTGGCACCAGCAAGAATGACAGAGGGTGGAAGGGTCCTACCATCAAAGGTAATCTTCACAACCCGGAGGGGTTGACGGCGACTACCACGAGGGGGACAAGTAAACGTGTCCACCTGGAGAATAGAATGGCCCTGGGCAGCGAGGATATGTCGAATATCGTCGTGGCAGTCGCGCAGGTCCCGAACACCGGTCGCAACATGGGGCGGGAGCAAAATAGTGCCAACACTGGCATTCAACTGAGCGTTCTTCGAGACCCGAACGGGGGTCTCGCCAAGGCAGGATAAGGCAGCCAAGCGGGAAGCAGCATCTTGAGAAGGAGCAACAACGACACGTGTACCGAGACGAGTGGGGTTGAAAGTAATGGAGGCATCCACGGAATCAATGAGATGTCGATGGAGGGAGAAATCGTCAGGAGGCGCAGAATCAAGAGGGAGGAGATCAAAATATTTGGCCCACGAAGCGGGACCAAACAAGGCTTGATAGGTAGCAGAACTGGAAGGAATCGAGCGAGGGCGGCCGTGACGAGGACGGCGGTGAGAACCCCCAGAGAGAGAGGGGTTAAAAGGCGCAGTAGTTACAACTAGAGAAGGAGCCGCGCCAGGGGACGAGGTAGTCACCACTGGGGGCTTGGGGCTCGACCCAACCACAGAGGAGGGAGGGGAGCCAGGGGAAGGAGTCAGAAAGGCCAAAGGAGGAGCAAGGTCGGGGCCCAATGCAGCGGAGGCTACAGAGCCCGGTCTTCCAATACGGACCGACTCGGGGGCTTGGTCGCCCACCCCACGAGTCTGAGAAGGTAAGCCAGAAGCAGCCGAAACAGGGGTTATCATCCTGACGAAAAGAAGAATTCATTCACGAATGTGCCCCCACACCCACCATGGAGCCACAATTAGAGGCAGGACACCCAACAAGAAGCAATCGCCGATCTTGTCGGGGCCTCCTAGGGGTGCGTCGTGAGTATACGCCCCACAAACGCCACCTTAAGAAACCGACAGTCCGTCGAGATCGGGTTCAGTGACGAAGTGGGGATTGACAATAAAAGGTTCCCCTCGCTCTCGACGTCGGGTACTGCAGTTCTACGGGTGCATGAGTATGCCTCCTCAAGCACCCGGGCGTCAAAATAGAAGAAGTCCAAGGGAAGAACCAGAACGAGCAAAAGGTCGGCAGGAAACGGCAAGCAGATAGGAGAAGAGGGGGGAGAAAAACGAAACAGAAGGAAAAGGAAAAGGTGCCCAGCAGAATTGGAGAGGACGGCAGCAGGAGCACAAGGCTAGAAAAGGACAGAGGACTGCCCCAAGGAGCATCACACTCCGGCAGCCGCCCACGAAGCCCCCACACGGCGACGAGCTGAGCGGGGAGGGGGTAGAATAGGGTAGCAGCACATTGCTGTGTATACCTAATCTTAATAAAAAAAATCAGTAATAAAGATTTTAAATTATAGTTTGTATTATTACAAATACAGTACTGTATTATCCTTATTAAATCATGTTGACCATGGATCATTAAGATCTCATGTTGATATGTAATACAAGTCATATTTCTTTTCAACTGCTAATCCATGCTAATCATTCATTAAATTGTGCATTATGTCTCAATTTTTCACTTCCTTGGATATACTGTACAGTAGAAAAAGATAGGATAAAAATAAACCAGTAATATTTCTTTCATTATATTTTTCATTTAAATAACTGCATCAATATTTTTACAGCTGACAGGATTTGTTTTCCCATACAGGTGCATTATTTGTTAAAAAAAAAATTGGTTTATTGTTACACACAATGGTGCTACATAGCCTTCCCAGCTTGGTGCCTTCTTTTAATACTTACTGATTAAAAAATAAATAATAAATACATTTTATTCAGGAAAAGTACATACAGTTGATTTACAAACAATGTTGGATTTATAGGCAGAGCTAGTACATACAATACCTAAAGCCACTAATACTCATAGCATTTCGGGCAAGGTGTGGGGGGGAAAAAAAACACAGACTAAAACTTAATAGTAATCGGGATTAGGTATAAATTGTGTTGAAAGAAGGAATAAAAAATACAAAAGGGGGGTTAACATAGCATAAATCAGCAATTGCACATGTTGGTGAACAGCGTTGTTTAAAAAATAGCAAGACATGGGTTGACATTTAGGAGGTAAGTTAGGTTACATGGAGTTAATTAGGCAGTACTTGGTTTAACTCTTAGGCTGTACCTCTCTCTACCAGTTTTTGACATGATTCGGGAGGTCATTCCACATTCTGGGTCCCTTGATTTGTAGAGCACTTCTAGTTTGGTTACACACAGCCAAATTGAGTAACAGGAAGAGGTCTTGGACACAAATTTGTTCCATGCTAAATGTAGAGGAATCAGCTGAGTATTCCTCAAATAAAATAAGTTGCCTCAGCTTATAAGGTAAATAAAATAAGCATTTCTGAAATAAGTAGCTGCCTCACCTCACTGCCTTACTGCTACATAGTCTTCCCGGCATGGTGCCTTCTTTTGATAATTACTTGTTCCACACCCAAATTGTATAACAGGAAGAGGTCTTGGACCCCTACTTCCCTCTCTCTTTTTTAATAATCTATATAGTCATAATTATAGCTTTAAGTATTCAATGAATAAAGTTTTTGACATTTTTACCCTTTTCCTTACCTAACATCATTTGTGCAGCATATTTTTATTTTATGTCTCACCCAGATTTAATTTCAAAATAAAACCAAACTAAATAAATTAGAAATGGGTGTGTATAGCTAAGGTACACCCTTACTACTAGGTGAACAGGAGCATTTGGTGATAGTAAATGATCCCATCAGGCAGGACTCATCACCTTCTCTCATATTTCATGTTCACCAGTGTTTATTTACTTAATAACTACTGGTATAATATCTTGCTATTATAAAACTAATTCTACTATCATCAAACACATATTTACTTCAAGTTTCAAGCAGAGAATGCATATATAACTAACACGAAGGACTCCTCTTCACTAAGATTCACCAGCTATAATATTTTGGTCATGTTCCAATATCATAAATCGATCCCAGTGTTATGTAGTAGAGAAAAAATGACATATATCCAGTTTACGTAAAGCTACGAGTGGTCGAAACCACACTTAAATCCCGGAATGAACTTACGAAGGTTTTTCCACTTAGGGTAGTTAATTGAATACGGACGTAGCCGCCACGAAGGCGCTAAGACAGAAAATGCTCTTATCCAAGAGGAAAAACCTTCGTAAGTACTTTCCTGAATCCGGCCCCTGGTACACAAGATTACATCCCTGTGGCAGAGATTATTAGTTATTCTCTCACTGTCGTATCTTGTCGTTTGCTCAGGTGATTATAGTTCTTGCATTAATCACCAGCATTAACTTGCAACCCCTGGTGACCCAGTGTCTCCTGCTGCCGTGTTGTAAGAATTGTCACCCCCCCCCCTTGGGTAACTTAACGTGGGGCTGTTGCAAGTGCAAGGTGCAATTACAGGTATCCATGAGAACCCAGTCATTACACTGGCCTATCTCGACGACTGGCTGGTTTTTGGGGCCCCCAATTGGTCCACATGTCAGCCAGCCAGAAATCGCATTCTTTCTGAGCTTCATAATTTTGACAAAAATCCTACATAATTTGCATAGTAATTCTACATCATTTTTACAGAAGTATTGCATTTCATAAATTCTACACGTTGATAGAAAGTTTTGTAGAAATTCTGTGCAAATTGTTGTAGAAATTAACGAATCGGCATAGGGAGCCGGTCGGCCGAGCGGACAGCACGCTGGACTTGTGATCCTGTGGTCCTGGGTTCGATCCCAAGCGCCGGCGAGAAACGATGGACAGTTTTTTTCACCCTATGCCCCTGTTACCTAGCAGTAAAATAGGTACCTGAAAGTTAGTCAGCTGTCACGGGCTGCTTCCTGGGGGTGGAGGCCTGGTCGAGGGGACACTAAAGCCCCGAAATCATCTCAAGATAAGGAACCTTATGAAGATACTGTACTTGTAGAAGTTGTTGCTTCGGTTACGTTACAATATATTAATCCTACAAAGCTACAAAAAAAAAAAAAAAAAAAAAAAAAAAAAAAAGTAATTTCTGAAGTAATAATGTAGCATTTTTTCTTTTTGCAGCTTATCTCGAGATGATTTCGGGGCTTTTAGTGTCCCCGCGGCCCGGTCCTTGACCAGGCCTCCACCCCCAGGAAGCAGCCCGTGACAGCTGACTAACTCCCAGGTACCTATTTTACTGCTAGGTAATAGGGGCATAGGGTGAAAGAAACTCTGCCCATTGTTTCTCGCCGGCGCCTGGGATCGTACCCAGGACCACAGGATCACAAGTCCAGCGTGTTGTCCGCTCGGCCGACCGGCTTCAGTATAAATTTTGTAGAATTTAATGTACAATTTCTGTACATGAAATTGTAGATACTGTATATGTAGAAACTCCAATTTCTGTATAAATTCTACATGAATTCGGCAAAAATTTATACAATTTCTATGGAAACTACAAAATTTTGACATTCTACATAAATTATGTAGAATTTCTGTAGAAAGCATGTAGAAATTGTCGAAATATTTAGGTTTTCTGTAGATTATGTAGAATTTGACAAATAATTTCTACAGAAAAAATTATGTACAGAACATTTATGTTATTTACGTTAATTTAATTTACGTTAACATATGTAATTTGTAAAAAAAAAAATTCTGTAGAAATGATTATAGAATTTGGTAACTTAAATTTCTACATAAATCTCACTAATTTCTACAGAAAGATTATGTAGTATTTCTGTAGATTTTCTGTAGAAATTGTGCAAGATTTATGTAGCAATTTTGTAGAATTACTAGAAATTGTGCAGATTTTCTGTAGGAATTTCTCTGCCGAAATTGCTTACGTTAACAAATTATATAATTTCTACAGAAAATTTACAATCTACATTATGTAGAATTTTTGCAAATTTCTACAATGTAGATTTTTTGTAGAAATAATGTAGATTTTCTGTAGAAATTATGTATTTTGTGTAGAATTTAACGTAAATCATTTTCTGTTGAAATTGTGTAGAGTTTCTAGAGATTCTACTTATCTACAAAAATTCTAAATACTTCCTACAGAAACCCAAATAATTTTTACATTCTAGAGAAAAAAATTGTAGAAATTCTGTAGAAATTCTGTAGGATGTTATCAATATAATATATACAGAAATTATACGGAATTTCTACATAATTTCTACAGATTTTTTATCTAAAAATTATGTAAAAATTATTTAGGTTTCTGTAGAATTATGGAGGTTTTCTGTAGAATTTAACCTAAACAATTTCTACAGAAATCTCCCATAATTTCTATAGAAATTCTACATCTACAAAAATTCTAAATACGTTCTACAGAAACCCAAATAATTAATACATAATTTCTAGAAAAACATTGTGTAGAAATTAACAAATTTTCTGTAGAAATAATATATGATTTTCCGTAGAAATTCTGCAGGATTTTCTGTAGAAATTCTGCGGAATTTTCCGTAGAAATTCTGCAGGATTTTCCGTAGAAATTCTGTAGGATTTCCCGTAGAAATTGTAGGATTTAATCCATATAATTTCTACAAATTCTACGGAACCTCTACATAATTTCTACAGAATTTTTCCTCTTAGAAATTTTGTAAAAAATATTTAGGTTTCTGTAGAATTATGGGGATTTTATGAAGAAAATAATTTAGGATTTCTCTAGAAATTATGTAGATTTTCTGTAGAATTTAACCTAAACTGCTACAGAAATTCTACAAATTTTCTACATAAATTCTAGACAATTTCTACATAATTTCTGTAGAAATTATGTAGATTTTCTGTAGAAAATCTACATAAATCCTACAAAATTTATGTAGAAAATCTACATAATTGCTACAGAAATCCTACATAATTTATACAGAAAGTCTACAGAAATCCTATATAATTCCTACAATTTATTATTTTTAGAAAGTCTGTAGATCTCCTGTAGAAATTATGTAGCATTTCTGTAGATTTTTTTTAGGTTAACATTCTACAATTTCTACATATATAATTTTGACAATTTCATCAAATTCTACATTACAGAAATTGTACATAATTTTTACAGAAAGTACATTTTACAGAAATTCTATGTAATGTAGAACTTTTTAGAAATTATGTAGGATGTCTACATAAATCTTACATAATTTCTAACAAAAATCTACATTATGTAGAATTTCTATACTTTCTGCAGATTTTCTGTAGAATTACTATACACAATCTACATAATTTCTGTAGAAATTCTACATAATTTCTACAGAAATTCTACATAATTTCTACAGAAATTCTATAATGTAGATTTTTAGTAATTATAAAGGATTTCTGTAGAAATTGTAGATTTTATGTAGACAATATATAGAAATTTCTGTAGAAATCTACATATCTACAGAAAATCTACAAAAAGTCTACAGAAATTCTACATAATTTCTAAAAATCTACATTATGTAGAAATTATATAGATTTTTTGTCAATTCTGTAAAACTTCTGTAGAAAATCTATATAATTTCTACATAATGTAGATTTTTTAGAAATTCTGTAGGATTTATGTAGAATGTGTAAATTTTCTGTAGATTTCTACAAAAATTTCTATATAATTTTTACAGAAAACCTATATAATTTAAAAAAAATCTACATTATATAGATTTTCTGTAAAAATTATATATAGAAATCTGCGTTTCTTCAAAATTTCTATATAAAATCTACAGAATATTTACAGAAAATCAACAATTTCTACAGAAAATCTAGATCCTATATAATTTCTAAAATCTACATTATATAGATTTTCTGTAGAATTTGTAGATTTTCTGAAGAATTTTCGTAGATTTTCTGTAAAAATTCGGTAGACTTTCGGTAGAAATTCTGTAATTTACTGTAGAAATTTCTGTAGAAATCTACATATCTATATAATTACAAAATTTCTAAAGAAAATCTACAGAATTTTTACAGAATTTCTATGGAAATCCTATATAATTTGTAAAAAAAAAAATCTGATATTCTGTACATCAGATTTTTTTTTTTACAAAAAAAAAGGGCACTAAATATCACCAAGGATGCCAATACGAGAACAAAAATGCATAAGGCAAACGATATCAAGTAAGTAATTATCAAAAGAAGGCACCAAACCGGGAAGGCTATGTAGCACCATCAAATACGCAAAATAATCAGAGGGCGCTAAATATCACCAAGGATGCCAATACGAGAACAAAAACGCATAAGGGGAACGATATCAAAAGTATCCGAGTCACCAAGAATTCTATCGAGGGACAGGTGACCGCGAGGGGCGGTCGGAAAGCAAGACACACGCTCATCCTGGAAGTCAGGACATTCAAGAAGGACATGCACGACCGTAAGAGGGACAATGCAACTAGGACAATAAGGAGCAGGGCGGCGCTCCATCAAGTGACCATGGGTTAAGCAAGTATGGCCAATACGCAACCTCGCCAGAGCTGTTTCCCACCGCCGGTTACGGTGGAAGGAGGACGGCCACGAGGAAACACAACATTTAAGAGTACGTAGCTTGTTACCAGTAACAGACAACCAAGAAGCCTGCCAACGGGTAAGGACTGAGGAATGGATAACCGGGTAAGAGTCGGAATACGGAATGCCTTTACGAGAGACGGGACAAGAGCGGACAGCTTCCTTAGCGGCAGCATCCGCACGCTCATTTAAAGACACACCAATATGGCTGGGAACCCAACAAAACTCAACCGACTTAAATTTACTGTGAACGAGAAACAGCCAATGCTGGATCTCGACAACTACTGGATGAACCGGATTAAAGGACCCGAGAGCCATGAGGGCACTACGAGAGTCAACAACAACCACAAAGGAAGACTGACAACGAGAAAGCAGGAGACGAAGAGCATAGAGAATAGCATAAAGTTCTGCTGTAAAGATGCTAGTCTCCGGAGGCAAGCGACACATATAAGTGTGATCAGGAAAAACAACAGTAGCCAACTACAAAACTACAAAAATTCTACATAATTTCTACAGAAAATCTACAAAATATCTACAGAAATTCTATAGAATATCTACATAATTTCAACAAAAATTCTACAGAAAGTCTATATAATTTATACATACTTTCAACAGTTATGTAGATTTTCTGTAGAAATTTCTACAGAAATAAAATTCTGCATATTTTTTACAGAAAATCTACAAATATTCTACATAATTTCTACAAAAAATCTACATAATTTGTACAGAACTACAAAATCTACAGAAATCTTATATAATTTGTAAAAAATCTATTATTATATAGATTTTCTGTAGAAATTTATAATTTTCTGTAGATTTCTACAAAAATTTCTATATAATTTCTACAAAAAATTACAGAATTTCTACAAAAATACAGAATTTCTACAGAAAATCTACAAATATTCTACATTATTTCTACAGAAAACCTATATAATTTCTAAAATCAATCTACATTATGTAGAATTTCTGTAGAAATTGTGTAAAATTTCAATAGAAATTATGTAGAATTTCTGTAGAAATTGTAGAATTTTTTAGAAATTATATAGAAAATCTACATCTATAAAATTTCTACATAAAATCTACAGAATTTCAACAATCTACATAATTTCTATAGAAAATCTACATCATTTCTGCGGGAAATCTATAGAATTTTTTACAAAAATTCTACAGAATTCCTACATAAAAATTACAAATTCTACATAATTCCTACAGAAAATTTATATAAAGTTTTGTAGAATTTCTGTAAAATTATGTAGAAGGTTTGTACAAATTATAGATATCAAAATTCTAGATTTGTAGATTTCTACAGGAAATCTACATAATTTTTACATAAAATCTACTGAATTTCTACAGAAATCCTACATAATTTCTAAAAACATCTACATAATTGCTATATAAATCATACATAATTTATTCAGAAATCCTAAAGAATTTCAACAAATTCTACATTCTACATAAATCTTACATAATTTCTAAACAAAATCCTACATTTCTACAGATTTTTTCTATATAACTTACATAAAATCTACATCTACAAAATCTAAAATCTTCAAAAAATTTTTTTATACAATTTCTACAAATTCGACATAAAGACGACGAAGGGTGGAGGGAGAGGCAGACAAGTAAGCAGGACAGCCATAATCTAGTTTAGACAGCACAAATGAGGAATATAAAGAGGGGTGTGCGCCTATCAGCTCCCCAGGAAGTATGGGACAGGACCTTAAGAAAGTTAAAGGCCTTAGAAGCATTCAACTCAAGAGGTAGGAGATATGGGGGTGACCAGGACAAGCGAGGGTCAAAGATTAGCCCCAGAAATTTAGCAGAATCCTTATATGAAAGAGGATTACCATAAAGCAACAGAAGGGGTCGAAGGACGACCTGCTTCCGAGTAAAGGTCATTAGCACAAGTCTTGGCCGGAGAGAACTTGAAGCCATGATTGGTGGCCCAGGACACGGCATCAATCGCAAGTTGAAGCCACCAATGGAAGAAAGGCAAGTCATCACTGTGACAGCAGAGGGTAAGATCGTCAACATAAAGAGTGGACAAAATGTCAGCAGGAAGGGAGGAAAGAAGACCTTTGAGGGTAACCAGGAAAATAGTGCTCAGAACACTACCATGGGGCACACCTTCGTATTGCCGAAAAGAGGCAGAGAGAGTGGTACCAAGGCACACTCAAAAGGAACGATGAGAGAGGAAACTCTGGTGGAAGAGGGAGGTCTTCACAGCAAAGGCAGTACGAATATAGACCTCCAAATTCATGAGGGCATCAGTCGTGCTGCGACACTTGCGAAAGCCAGATTGAGAAGGGGAGAGGAAAATTGCGTAAAAAATTACATGCATTTATAAAAAATTCTACATAATTTGTCAATTCAAGAAACCTCTATAGCTTCTGCAAAAAATCTATATTATTATTACTACAGAACTTTGTAGAAATTATACAAAAGTTCTATATAACTGCTACAAAAAAAATCTGCAATTACGTAAGTTCTAGTTTCTACAAAGTCAGCAGAATTTCTACAAAAGTTCAACAGAATTTTAATAAAAATTCCTGACTTCTACAAAAAATGATGCAAAACAAAGAGTTCTACAATATATTTCTACCAAAAAATTACAATCTTTGCACTTATAGAAATTCTTCATAAATTTTGTATAACTTTTGTATAATTTTTCCGCATTAGTTTTACAGTACATTGGAGATTTCTACATTATTTATATAGAAGTCCTTCCTAATTCCTACAGAATTCTATAATGTTAAGAAAGGGTTTCCATAATTTTGACAGAACTTCTACAAGAAAACTACAGAATTTCTACAAAAACTTCATAATTTCTACAAATGTTCCACATGTTTCCTACTAAAAAATCTATATCTGCAAAAAGTCTACATAATTCCTACAAAATTTAAAAAAAAAAAAATGTATCCTACATAATTTCTAAAATAAATCTAAAGAATTTCTACACATTTTACAGGATTTCAGCAAAAATTTTGGAGTCTAATTTCTACAAAATTTACATTTCTACATTTTCTATTAAAGTTTACAGAAT
This sequence comes from Procambarus clarkii, assembly GCF_040958095.1. NCBI lineage: Eukaryota > Metazoa > Arthropoda > Malacostraca > Decapoda > Cambaridae > Procambarus > Procambarus clarkii. Next base: position 24,284,196 of record NC_091159.1, read on the forward strand.
TTCTACACAATTTGTATAAAAATTCTATAACAATTTCTACAAGTTTTTTTTATAATTTTTGTAGAAAATTATGTACAAATTCTATCATTGTTGTAGAAATTACATAGGAATTTTGTAAAAAGAATTCTATGCAAATTTTACATAATTTCTGCTACAATTCTGCACATTTAAAAAAATTCCTTTTTGTACTTTGTAAAAACAATTATAAAAATTTCTATAGTATACAGTACCTACAAAAATTCTAGAAAATTCCTACATAAAATCTTCAGAATTTTGCATGAAAAATGTACAGATTTTCTGTAGAAATTCTTCAAATGTTCTACATAATTTCCATTAAAAAAAAATAAGATTCTACATTTCTGCAAAAAATAAATACTGGTACATCCAAAAATTTGATTTAATTTCCACATAATTTCTATATTATATTTGCAAGAATTATGCACAGTTTTGGCAAAAATGTACATATCTCTAAAAGAATTATGCATAATTTTGGCAAAATCTACATATTTTTACAAACATTGGGCATAATTTTGGCAAAAATATACATACTGTATTTCTAAAAACTTTAAATAATTTTTTTTATAAAAATATACATAATTACTACATATTTGTAGAACTTCATTTTTTTTAGGAATTCTTAGTACTTTTTATAATTCATACAAAAGTAATTATCAAATAATGGCACCTAGTATTTCAACAAGTTATAAAAAATTTCACATTCTACATTTGTACAAGAATCTACAAATTTTCTAAAAATATATATAGTTACAGTTCTACAAAAATTCTAAATTTCCAATAATTTTTTTGAGAAAAATATACCTAATTTTTACAAAATTTAGAAAACTCCTATAAAAATTATTCGTAACATTAATTTAACCCTGATGTTGATTCGGCATTGCTCTGATATTGTCCCCACTGGGACAGCATCAGATAAGCTACATCTCATCATAATTGCAGATAATAATCCACGCTCGAATGCTATCCATATTTTAACACAAAATACCTTACCATCAATTAATGTGAAAATGTGAAATGAAATTAAAAATTCCTTATCTTGATATTTTACTCATCCCATTTTCGGTAATATGCATTTTACAGCCAACCTGATTTTCCAATATACTGCACTGTATGTACTTGCAACTCGCTAAATGAGAAATACAAATGTAGATACTCTCACATCACATCATCTTGTAGTCATGTCAGGATTATACGAAACATGCAATTTATCATCAAGCCTCAGAGTCGTTCTTTGCAATTGTTGACCAATATAAATATTAAAAACTTGAGTATTCTACAAACATTAATGCTCAAACTAAATATATATTAAGTATCATATTTACAAATTAAATTCCAACCTAATACTAACCATTTAAGAATTTCAACTGCGTGTTAAAACTGAATAGACTACTGGACTACTGCAGACAGGCTCTCTACATTAAAAGGAAACAATATCATATTGATAACTTATTGCAGTCTTAAAAATATGTTTTGCAATATTACACTATGGTACATTATAAGGATTTTAGGAAAACTTAACACACTCTTGACAAATTTATTTGTAACACTTGCATTAGCTAACAATATAGTTAGGCAAAACTGTGAATTAAACAGTAATTTCATATGAATTTTAATGCAAATATATTACCTTTGAAGGACACAAAATAATACCCAAATATTTTAAATTGAATTGGGAGGGTGTGAGTGAGGGGTAAAAGGCAGGGGTTGGAGTAAGGGTGTGGGATAGATGGGGATTTGTTTGGTGGGTGTGATTGAAGTATGTAAGCTTATGGATGGTGATAAGTTTGCCTGTCGACTGCTTGGTATGATCAAAGTTTGAATAGAGGGTATAGGCATTTGGGTGTGTGGGTGGGGGAATGTCTGGGTATAGGTGCTTAAGGGTGCAGGTGGAAAGGATGGAAGAAATATTTTTCAGGAACGGATGGTATTTGGAAAGATGAGTGTACAGAGCAGGTAACGGAGTAATTTTTCTATCAGAAAACTCTCTCTTTCAATTCAATGTGGCATTCTTGAGACAAAAAAATTTTGTTTGGATATTTTAAGATGTGCTATACTGCCCATTGTCAATAGAAACCATATATTTGGCACAAACTTAAAATGTTTCAATATCAATACAACAAGTTGTTCTCAAAGACACCAAACAAAAATCTGTTGAAAGTAGAAAAAAATAAAATGAGTCACAAAGGTAAGCCTAATGCAAATACTTAGGCAATATTAAGAGCCAATTTTTATTGCTTTAGAAGATAGCTTTTAAAGTACAGTATTTTACAGATACATACAAAATGCAATAATTTGTAGTACACAACTATCTTAGCCTTATTAGGAAGAATTTTGTGACAATCTACATTTTTTCAGCAATTTAGAGTATCAAAATCATAAGCTCACATTTTTATGACAATAGGCAACAGCATTTTGAAATTTCTCAAAATTAACAGACAATTTTCTGTTGATACTAAACCAACAAAAAGTAGTTAAAGCCTAAATATATACATGTATACCTTAAAAATAAATTTTTAATTAATTTAAACCCATGAATCTTTATTATAAATGAAAATAGAAGATACAGAACTTGCCATACTGTACATTCTTAAAAATGGACATTCAACTCCCTTTTATCTGTTGACTGTCATGTTCTTAACTTACTCTTCTAATGTCAGCTTATTTATACACAGCTTACATTGTATAATTATTGCAATAGAATTTGGGCTTTAGGTCCAGCACTGGAATCCATAGTCTTAATATGGTGTGTTAACATACACGGTATTCATTAGCAGCTAACAATAATAATGCCTTTCCTGTCTTATTACATACTTAAGCTTCTGAACTAATCTCAAACTTTTTTTGTTTTGTTTTGTTTTGTTTTTTTGTTTTTTTTTACATCAAGCAAGCCTGTACTTATATCCCTAAGTCTTGATGTACCAATCCACATGAATGAGCAGCAGCTGAACTTCAGCTTCTAATCTTCAATGCTGGATTTTGTTCTCCAGTCTTGTCATACCCTACAATGTGCCTTTTTTTTTTTTTTTCCTTTTTTTTAACTAACAATTTGTATTTGTTAATTCTGATCAAAAAATAATTACACTTAGTTCCAGCATACTAAACAAGCAATTATTATTTTACTATTTCTTGACTTCTTTGTTCTAAAATACTACTGTATAACTATTTAACATCAGTGAAATATTTGTGTGCGCGCACATCCATGCGTGAGTAATGTTTATTTTTCAGATACAGCAAATTATTGTCCTATTACAGTATCCTACTGTAGTTACATCATACCTTTATTTGACAACTCTTAATAAACCAAAACTAAGAGGATGTTAAATATATAACCTAACCCAGGCATGCATAATGAAAGTGATATCCCAGTCCATCCTGGACCCTTATAAAGTTAAAATTGAGAATTACAGAGGAGGGAACCCATATAAGGCAAGAGAGGTGAAGTGAGGTGTAATCGGAAAAAGTAAAGAATAAAACCGAACTAAAGCCAGCACTGAAAAAAATGAAAGGAGAAATCAAACAAAATAGGCAGCGAAGGGATTGTGCGTAAACACGAAAACTAAAGGGATACAAGTAAATTGGAGCGATAGGGACAGAAGAGATTAAGCACAGTGGGGCAGATTGCTAACTCAGATCATGCATGCTAAGAAGATTAGAGCAATTTATTATGTACTGAGAAAGGCAAGTCAATAAAGACTTGTTCATGTTGGCCATATTGTGTTTGAAAGCCTAGTCGTTAAGACAGCTTTTGTGAAATGTAAAGACAGGAAAGATTATTTTGAAAGATGATCAAGCTTTTCTTTCATATGTGTGGGTTAGGTTACTTATTTTCAGCCATGTTATTGTGACATTCTGTACATAAGAGGATATTTCAGTTCAACCCTTAGCATTTTTACAACAGTTAGCTTCACATATATTTAAATTTACTGTTGTATTCTTTTATTGGAATGACAATTTGAAGCATTTATATACTGTTCTGAATTTTGTCAAAAAGTACTTGTTGCCATACAAAAAACAGTAAAATAGTTTTTTGTATTAATTTTTTTTTTAGCAAGTACTGTATTGGGTTATGCTAAAAAAACTTGTGGTGCCTTCAGGATCTTCCTCTGATTTCTTTTCAGCTAAATTTATAAAATTCATCTTTCAGACTTTTTAAAAGCACACAAAATAGTTTGCTTAAAATATGACTGATTACAAAATAGAATGAATGCCTTATTTTTTTGCAAACATTACACCTTTCATAATCTTTAAGAAAACACGTCCAGTACATAATTACCCCTTAAAGAAGTTAAAAATTTCTAATACCTGATACTTATGACATTTATAAATTTTAATGATTATTGTGATTATTAGTTTCAAACAAAAATAGCCTTGCCAAATAAAGGGAAGTACAATAAACCTAAGTGGAACAACAGTGGAAAATTCTATACAGTAATGGGATATTTATTCCCATGGTTGTGGATCAGGTAAAAGTGAAAGCACATTTCAGTATTTCAAGATTAGGCACTAAAGTTTTAGATCATGTCGTAAGAGACAGACATTTTCCTACATTCATTAAGCATGTTCGTAAGCTGTTTGCTGGCAAAGTCATGTTTAATAGAGAAATGTAAATGCAGGTCCACTCAAAATGCTTTTCAAGAAAAGTAACATAATTGAAAATTTAGACGTTTAAATAAATATAGTTTCACTAACATTTTTATAACAAAAAATTTAGTTTGTTCATAATTTACATATAAATTGTGCACATCACAAGTCATGATACCTGTGAGAGAATTGTCGAGTCATGCTCCTGCATTTAAAACAGATACCAGTATTTAAGTAACTGAGTTATCATAATCACATCTGGGTCACATTTTCGTATTATCAAAGTTCAATTTTACTACAATAACTCGAGGAAAGAAGAATAAAATGTGCATATACTGTACTATAGGGAAGCCTATAACGTATGCCCAAGGCACAATCCCAATGAAGTGCTGTACTGTACTATATTGGTCTGGGATTCACATCCACTTATAAAACCTACACATCTTTCCTCGATCATGGCAGCTTAGTCTATATTTCTGAAACTATTTATGAGCTCCAAAGTGTTAGGAAGTTGTCTAACTCGTGAACTTTATATTTATGAAACAGCTTACGAACTTTGAAAGTTCACAATTTTGTGGCACTTAGGAGCTCATAAACTGTTACACAAGTGTAAAAGCTGCCATGATTGAGGAAAAATGTGCAGGTTTTATACATGGATACATAAATACTGGATGAATCCCAGCCCTATTCAATCATGAAAGATACTTGCAGTATTATTATAATAAAGCCTAACACATTTCAACATGTGATGTCATGATATAATTAAGATACTGGTGGGTATTTACCTACCTGTATGACACAAAATCTGACTTAATAATTACATTCATAATGATCAGATATTAGGAAATATTGATATCGGAGGGATTTTGATATAATATTTCAAATGAAAAACTTAAAGTTTCATAAAAGTATCTTGACAGTCATACAAAAGATGTGGTGCACTTACAGCTCTAATCTAAATACTGTAGGTGTATAAATACTACCAATTTATATGTACTGTACAGGGGTACCTCGGTTTAAGAGTTTAATCTGTTCCTGGAGACAGCTCGTAAACCGAAGCTAATTTCCCCATAAGAAATAATGGGAAATGAATTAATCCATTCCTGACTACCCAAAAACCTCACTTCAAACTAAACTTTATACCCAATTCATCGAAATCTACACTACAAACTATGTTCAAGTTATTACTTACCCCTGCTAATGACTGCTGTCGGTGTATGGATGATGGTGAGGAGGGGGAAGGAGAGGTGTTACTGTTTGGAAGGGGAGCCCCCTTCCATTATAACATCAGGCAGTGAGGACTTCTCTGGTGTGCACTCTTTGGCACGTTTTGCCTGCATACCACTAGGACCTGCTTGTGGCTCACTGCTTGCTTGTCTTACTAAAAATCTGTCTTAAGACACTTGTTTTTCCCTACATTTTAACACTTATCTGTAGTAAGACATCACATTGTTATTTGAAAGGTCAATGCAATGGCCTGCTACAGCTTTATCTGAGTGAGTTTTTTCAACAAAAGTTTGCAGTTCTTCCCATACTTCACACATTTTCTTAATGAGGAAGGGACATCCTCTACTCAACTATTTACTTAGGTTGAACCTTACCATTGGCTTTCTTGGGACCCATTGCAAGACATAATAATTTTTATGTTCAAATGGCCAAATATCCAACAAAACACAGTAAATCCTGGTGGAGAATTGAGGCAGGATAGTCACTGGGCGCGAGGTACTGGTAAACAAACGGCGATCGCTGTGCCACCACGTGGTAGTCAGCCCGTATGCGTATCAACACCCTCGTATCCTGAAGCAACCCTCGTATCCCGATACAAATTTTCCGAGCAAATCCTGCTCGTAACCCGAAACACTCGTAACCAGGGGCGCTCGTAAGCCGAGGTACCACTGTAGTTGATTACATATAAACCAATCTAAAAAACAGTTACAGCATCATAAATTATAACATGTATTTTTTTCAGTACAATCCTACCTCTTTTTAAAGAAAAATACTTTTTAAAATATAAGTGGTAAGCAAAAACTAATATTACTCAAATAAACCTAAGAGCTATCCTGAAAATAAAAATCCTATTGTTGATCTCATGCCAATGGAGAGAACCTATGAATAAGCATACTACAGTAAAATACTATCGAGCAGTTTGTTTGTGCAGTGTCTGAAAGCTCAGTCAACTCCACGTTGATCTCTAATAGCAAATTAGTTCCCCATTAACCATGTAACACATTGAACTGTGACTCCTAAAAATTTCAAGTGCCCTTTATTTCCAGTAGTATTGGCAACCCCACTGTCCACCAATTATGGAATCTGCTCTACCACCCTCCCTGTGATAAATGAAGATGAAAGTGAACCGGGGAACTATAGTCTCTATAGTTTACTTATATATGACCAATTTCCTCCCCAATCTGCAAGAGTGACAGGGTAGTGATGGTAGCATTTAATTCATAGTTCTAGGGACATTCTAATAAACGCACATGCACACATCGACAGTGCAGACAAAATCGACAGTAACATTTATTGTTCAATTACACATTGACACTTTCAATTCAAGTACTAAATGGTTCTCATATCTTCCGCTACGATTTTTTTAAATTTCAGATTACAATAAGTTAATAGGAAATACTTAATAACAGATGATGCATTCTGATTTACTTGAAACCTGTCATCAAGTGAAATCTTAAGTACTGTAATTATTTACCCAAACTTTTCATTAACAATTTTGGTAACATTTGATTGAAAGTAACATTTCCTGGTGGTGCAGAGTAACACACGCGCCCGGCACTTCATGAACGATTTGGCCTAGGTTTGTATTCCGGCCGGGGAGAATTGACTAAGTGCCAATCCTTAGCTGGACACCTCTGTTCACCCAGCAGTGACTGGGTACCTGGTTGCTAAATGATAACAGGTCAAAGTACAAGAAAACTCATGGGGGTAAGCTATCTGCCTGATAACAGGAGTCAGCAGTTGTCTGTTACTGTACCCACTTGCTTAGAATAAAAAAAAAACATGCCAAAGTTATCATGTACAATGAACATAACTGAATCTGATCCTATGTGCACTAAAATCCTGACAGTGAGGTAGCAAATTTCAACAAAGCACTTTTTTTTTTTTCAGAAATATAACTACTATGGAATGTACTGTATTTATTCTGGAATGTAAACCATATACTTAACTCTACATTTTGCTGGAAAATATATTGTGTGCAGGTTCACATTATATGTGTATTACAGTATATTATAAATACATATACTGTAAATCCATTGAAAAAATATATAGGGGTGTTTGAAGAAAATATTCAGTCAAATTCAGAGAAATGCCTAGATGATATAGATATATCTACATCTATCTTGTACTAATTAAACTATATTCTTACTTCTATAGATATTTTGGCAACTGCTGTGCAAGTAAATAAACAAATTATTCAGAAGACAGCTCTGCTTCAGAAATAACGTTCTACAACACTACAATGTACTACATAACACATGACTATTTAGACAATAAAGCCCTAGAAGTACTGTAATGTTAGATGTGAATTTAACCAAATGCAAGCAACTGTATATTAGTAAAGCATTGCATAAATACAGTACATGCTTACTTTTTCTTCACACTGAAAAATACTTCATCAAAGTAATGAAACCATGTAATTTCTCTCTCAAAGACCTCACTTATTTTGGGACCTTTTCCAATGAGACAAAGATAAGCATTTCCATGATCATTAAATGTACGGCATTACCTTTAGACATTTTCAGCACTTGGCAGCCAATGTGCAATACACTACAATATAAATAATGCGGGAAAAAAATAAAGAGGCCTGAAAGTTATCACGCTTCTAGCCCAATGTATTAAAATACCCTAGGATCAATTCCTTCTCCATGAAATCTTCACCCAATTTATGAGATGTCCTTTTCCACTTTCAACAACAAAGTAAAATCTAGCAGAAAGTACTATAATCATATGAATAAATTCACAAGGGCTGTGACGAGGATTCGAACCTGCGACCGAGAGCATCCCAGATGCTGCCTTAATCAACAACTCCTTTTGACCATGTCGTAGCTCTGTCGATTAAGGCAGCGTCTGGGATGCTCTCGGACGCAGGTTCGAATCCTCGTCACGGCCCTTGTGGATTTGTTCATTTGATGCATCACGCAATTGTGATTTCTGTGTGTACTATAATCATAGATTACCAGACATTTGCCTAAATCACCAAATTTTACTCATATTGCCAATTATACATTTTGAAAAATAAATCATTACTGCACTGGCATCTTGACTACACAAGTGTTGATAAGTGACACTGTTATTAATAAATTAATCCATTCCGCTAATGCATACTTCTTTTTCAACATTTGGGGCAAGGTGCTGTATGAAAATCTACACCAAAAACAGAAAAAGAAAAACAAGACTGTCTTTACATATTCTGCAATTAAACCCTGATAAAACTGTGTACTGTACCTGTCTTGAAAGATAACCATGCATTATATGCACAGGTAAATATGCATCAGTGTACAGGACTGAACTCTCATAACACAGCAACTGTTCAGAGAAATCCAACCAGCAGCCATATATTATATGGCTGCTGTTATATTAATGGTATTATAAATATTTAAGAAATGATTTCTAATACTTTGTATGGAATAAAGATCAAGTCACTTGCAGGAAAGTCACTGTCCAGTGACAAGTTCTTAAATTAATAATCAGCATCTCATTATTTTTCTTGACAACCAGCTCCACATGCACTTAAGATATTCAGGTTTTTCATGCATGATGTAAGTAAAAGAACTCAAAATATTATTAACTATATTATCATATTGCAATAATGCCCAGAAATTACAGGGATTCAGATCAATGACAATGTCGGGGCAATGTCCACGACCATAGTTTCATGCTCAGGAAAATTGCTGTATACCTGCTGTTTTCACAACACCTGAGTGGCCTCTAGGTTTACCATAATATATCCATCAGTCTTCTAAAGGTTTAGGTTAAACATAACATACCCTGTTTACCAAAGATAGCATTAGATAAATTCTTTATATATTTCATACTTTGAGAAAAAAAAAAAAGAGACTAGGTGTTTAATTGGCAAGCATGCCAGTAATTCACACGTAAAGTTTTGAAAAATGCATCTTAATCCTACACTCTTTCACTCGTTAATAGTTGTGGAGATTCTGCTATAATAATTCATACCTATGTATTTAGGGATTATAGCGCAAGCATGCAAGAAATTCAAAGTATTCATAACCCGAGTTGCAGACTACAAAACAGAATCTCATTCAGTGTTACACAAACCTTAAACGATAATAATGCTGTACAGTACATCACAAAGCTAATGTGTCCTTACAGCTTACTCCTAGTGAGATACACAAGTGTTACTCAAGCAAAATTCATGACTGGAAACAATGACTAGGTACAAAATCTTGATCACACCTTCTACACAATGACCAGAGTCCCTAAATGTGCATTTAAATGCACACAACTGTACACTAAACACAGCTTCTTATCCGATCGGAAAATAAAACTGACAGTATTTACACAAAAACTTAACACACATTAAACCAAATTTGACAGAACTGCAGTTTGCACAATGGATGGGAAGAGTTTTGGGATGGATTCTGTCCATATGGCTCAGATTGTATCTTGGTAGTTTCATGTTTTGCTTAATTTTTATATAATTTTTTTATCTAGTTTTTTGAGACTAAACACACCTTGAAAATCAAAACTACACAATCTAGGTCTAATATTTATATACTTCATAAAGATATATATATATATGTACTTCATACTGTTAGCATTTACAAAATCAATAAACAGATCATTTGATCATCCTTGTGTGTATGGGAGGAACATATAATAATAATAATAAGGCATTCTACTTAAAAGTTAATTTTCTTTTGGTATATTATCTAAAATAATATATTCTATAATACATTGTTGTATCATGGCACTGTATTTCAATTTAAACCAATCTCCAACATTTTGCTAGGGAGAATTAAGTAACTTAAGCTCTAACATGAAGCCGAGTCAAGCTGGAGGAGCTTCTTAGTGCTGAATTAGTCATGATAAACTTTCACAAAATTGGAGTTTTTTTTTAAAAGCTTCAAAGTATATTATGTCATTCATTCTGTGTAACATTTAATGCACATCACTATCAAGTTAATTAAGATATATTTACAGAAAGGATAAAATACATAATACTCTCTCAAAATAGAAAATAAAGAAATTGAGGTAATTAAAATACACAGGTTCAGTAATATTGCTGTGTACTCTGAACATACTGTAGTAAAAAAAATAATTTTAGCTAATGAAAATAGTGATTAATATTCATATTTCTAAAACTACTGATGTAATTGATTTCCTTAGGCACTTGGTTAAAATGATGAAATGTCACGAAATTGCACATGCCAAGTGTGCTTATTGTTACTACATACAAAAGCCCAACATATTTGGAGAGAATTTGTATGGGTTAACTTGCACATAAGGAGTGGCAAAGCAAGTACTACAGCATTCCCATAATCTTGAGAGAGCACTAATTGCCAGTGTAATGTGCTGAAATTATAATACTGTACAAGATTTGATCAAAAAGTACATACTGTATATTGGATCAAAATGAAGTCAGTTAAACAATCGCAAATGATAGGATCAGTATACAGTAAAGTATACCAATATAGTAAAGATTTTAAATATGGCCAAGGTAACCTGATGGTAACATATGTACTGTGCATATGTGTATGTATAATATATAATTTTTATCTAACATCCCAATGACCACTCATTGTGAACTTTAATTATTTTGATTTTTAGATATTTTTTACTCCTCATGCTAGTCTAAAACATGACATAACTTTTTAACTTTCTTTTATTTAACAATATATAGTTAAATAACACCCAAAAGTATATTTACATTTCTCTCTCAATTCCTTAACATTATAAATAATAGTACAGTATTTTCTGGGAGGGCTTCCCTCGGAGGCTCACTGGATTTTTTTTATTACGAAGACAAGACAGTCGCTGAACTTGGAGTATGCACATGAGTGGGATGAACGAGGGCAGTTATCTTCAAAATTTCAACTATGACCATTATGAAAAGCTAGGACTTAAAAATTTTCAAATCCTTACTTTCTTTAATTTGCATATACTGTACAGTGCATGTAGAGTGGTTATATCCATTATGCTGGGTGTTTCTGGATTAAATTTAAAAGCCCAACTAATAGTGCATATGCATGAATGCCCACAATCAGTTAAATATGGTTGGGCTAAGCTAATAACAAGTAGGGTGGCCACATTATGGTCAGCCTTGTCATTGATTGAACTGAAGTGGGGGAGGGTTGAGGTGAAGGCCAGGCTAGAGAAGCCTAACAGGTTTCCTGTTCCCCAACAATGGCGAACCATATACTGTACATTACTGCTTGCGTCGACTTGAAATGCAATATTTAATAAGCACAATGTCATAAATGGGAGTTAGGTTCCTAAACCAACAAAAATTTGTATATTTAACATTTGCAAATATGTTTGCTAATAGTGAACAAACACTAGTTTTATTTACCCAAAATTCTGGAGTTGCCTTGCCAAGTGGAGGATAAAGGATAAATTTTCTGGAGAAGCTGCACTAGTTGTAGAAATTGATGGATCAGATTCATTTCAAGCACTTTCATGGGTTGCAGATATTGATGTCTGGATATATTTCAGGCTTTTTTTTCTGAAATTAGTAGTTACACTAACAACACTACACTACTGCATTTTTTATTAAAGTAAATTTCTTCATAACATAATCTTAATGAAAACTTCAGGAGATATTTTCAAATCTTTCTCTTGGGTGAGTCTTGCTCCTCAGCAAGTGCTAAGGCTTCTGCTACTTGCCTAAATGTGAATAGTTTTGGTAGGGGTGACAATCAACATTTGTCTAGACCTTTCCTCTAAAATAAATTGAAAAAGGTTTACAATGAAGAGCTACTCTGAATGCAAATTTAACAAATGTTCTACATCATCATCAAACTCAATAGTTACTTTACAAGTTCAACAGCATCAGTCTTGCAGCAATAACATTTAACTTGCACACAAAATTATATAAAAAACAAGATTAAAAGATAGCTCTACTTACCCTAGCCTTGGGAGCACTCTCCCACACAAATGAGCATCAAGTGGTTTACTCCATACGTGTGCAAGTAGTGTAGGTACTTCTCCCACACACTTCCTATTATCAGCCGTGATTAAGGGTCATTTCTACAAAGGCATTGGATTTGCCAAGGAGTCAATCGAGGAACAAATGACTGCAAGGGATCGTCAGGAAACAAGACACATGAATGTCTTGAAATTAGGACATTCAACAAGGAGATGCATGACCGTAAGAGGGACAATGCAGTTCAGACAATAAGGAGCAGGGCGGCACTAGATTAAGTGCCTGCGAGTTAAACATGTATGGCCAATTCTGAACTTCTCCAGAGCCTTTTCCTACAACCAGTTACAGTGATAGGAGGAAGGCCAAGAGAACAGGGTACCCTAAAGAGCATGCAGTTTGCTACAAGTAACAACCAACAATTTTGTCAATGGGCACAGATCAAGGAATGAATGAACGGGTAGAAATCAGAAAAGGGAATGCCTTTTGGGGAAACAGGAAAAGTATGGATAGCTTCCTTAACAGCAGTGCTCATTTAAGTTGAGTTCCAACTCCATTTTTGTTTTATTTTGCCAATGAGACTTTCATATGCTTTACATTACATTTATGCAGGCTACGTACCAACCTGACAGCCTTTCTAACTAATGGACTTGGGGATTATAATGAGAGATGTAGTATACAGCTTGAAATTATCAATAGAAGAGCTAAGCCAGTATGGCCACACAGCACTGCCAATGCCACAATATTCAAGAATTAATAGACATTCAGGAAACCAATACAGAGAGCAGAAAGAAAAGATGATTGCTGGCAAAGGAACCAAATTCACAGTATTTCATTGAGGAATAGGTGGCACATTGGGACAGCAGGAAACAATTTCCAATCATCCTGAAAATCAGGACATTACACTACAAAAATTATAATGAAAGCTTCATGTAGTATCTGATGAACTTTTCCAATTATATTCTAAACTGTTTTGTTTCTTGGTAAATAGAAGGAGATATGGGGACATACAGTATATGCATTTTTGCCAGTACAGTATTTTACATCTGTCTGTCCACTCGTTCAACCTTTCCTATCCTTTTTTTTTAATAATACTTGACATGCAAAACAATCTAGGCACTTTAAGCCATATACAATGCTCCACATTAAAAAACAGCATGACCCAACACTCCTGCCAAATGGAAGCTACATACAGGTCATTTACTTCACTGATATTTTTTAGCAATAGCACCACAATAATGCGTATGTTGTTCTAGATACCAATTCTGTCTTAACTATTGCCAATAAGGTGCCCTTAAGACCTGCAAATATCAGGTTCCCATATCACTATGTATTAATTACATTATACTTTGGCACTTCAACTTTATATGTAAATACACAATTTTTGTATACACACAGTAATTAAAGTGCTTGAGTCAAGATCATGATTCTTAATTTACAGTTTATATGCAGTACCAAACATGAAATATATACAATAAGATTTCTATTCGTATTCCAATCCAAATACGAACACGCATTTAAAATACATATCTGTATTACTATACAGTAATCATTCCATACTACATTATACGGTATATCATTATTATTTATCACACTTTCAAAAGCAAGAGCCTATGGTTGGAATATCTTAATTTCATATGGAACACCAAGGCTTGCATAACACCAGCCCACAAAGACTTTTCAAACATTTCAAACACCCTAACTCTTTAAAATTAATATTTATTTCCAGTTCAAGACACCATCCAAGAGCTCTCACATTGGTCTTTAAGTAACGAGTCTTCAAAAACACACACAACAAAATTAAATTAAAAAATTATGTAAAATTATATATATAAAAAAAATAAAAATTATGTAATATTATTCCATGTAAAAAAAATAGATAATTACACGTCACTTAAAATAGCTTGCAATAAATTTTGTGGTTTTGTACATAAAAACCACCCAATATATTCTGTATATGAGAGAACCTGCCTTACATTAATGCTATATCATTTATGCGACACCACATGGCATATATGCTTAGGTCATTAGCAGCAATCATCTCAAGTTGATCTTCAATACAATTATGGAAGACTATTGGGCTTATCCAAAAATATTGTCAAAGTTACCATCAAAATTTAAGAAAACTAAATTATAACCTGGACAGTAAATTCTTAGAGTATCTTAAGTAATTGGCATATAACAAATTGTGTAAGCAGCTTCAGACTTAAAATATAATTCTAATACAGTATTAATTTTCCAACAAAATATGCATTGTTTTGAATTTAAGAACATAATTACGAAAGTTAATTTTTGATAGAGTAATCCAAAATTTAAAGGTCCCTAAATTCAAAGAATGTTGCAGCACATTTCAAAGAATTATATAACAGTTTTTATTAACTATATAATAATTCCTCTTCGTCCATTATGTTAATGCAACTACAGCTTTCATCGCATTTTCTTGTGCCATCTTCATTCACTTTGCAGACTGCTATATAAACAATTGACAAAAACATATTTGTTTCTGTGCAGATCATATTCACACAATTAGTAATGAAGACTTTAACTGCAGCGAGTCGTCACTATAATTATGATGATACAACAGACTACTTTAATCAATGTAGATTTCCTTGGTGCAATCACTATTGGGTGTGCGTACACCACGAAACACTAATGTATAAATTTTAGACTATCTTTCCATCTAGTACAATATTTGAATTACATTAACAGATTCAGCATATAATAATGAGTATTAAAGGCAATGGAAAGATTCTTCATACCGAAAACCAATCATCAAAACTGTCGTTGAAAGATGGCAACATGTATTAATTACAAACTATAAACAGAAAATACATGTAAATATTGGCTTTCCTTACTGTATTTCAAGTACAGTACAAGAAGTACCTACTGCATTTAACTGCTAAGGACATTATAAGCCTTGAATCACCTGAATTGTCACTTTGTTAATTAATAACAAAAATAATCCTTACAGTGTTACATGATCACCGGTAATATCTTCATGCTCAACACATCCCAAAGCATTTCCTGGTCTCGCTCTTAAGGCAAATCATGCAGTCAACCCTAAACTACTGCTAACATTCTGAAGATGTATTTAATCCTAATAATCACATCAGGATATAGCTCCTCAAGACACTGATACTGACAATATTAGATTGTCTAAGATCTAATGACAATGCTGAAACAAATACCATCTGAAAAGGTACACAGGGGTAGGGGCCAGTGGCTGAGTGGACAGCACGCTGGACACGTAATCCTGTGATCCAGAGTTCGATTCCCGGCGCTGGCGAGAAACAGTTGGCAAAGTTTCTTTCACCCTGATGCCCGTTACCTTGCAGTAAATAGGTACCTGGGAGTTAGACAGCTGTTACGGACTGTTTCCTGGGGGGTTAGTGTGTGTGTGTGTGTGTGTGTGTGTGTGTGTGTGTGTGTGTGTGTGTGTGTGTGTGTGTGTGTGTGTGTGTGTGTGTGTGTGTGTGTGTGTGTGTGTGTGTGTGGAAAAAAAAAATTAGTAGTTAGTAACAGCTGACTGGCAGTTGAGAGGCGGGCCGTAAGAGCAGAGCTCAGTCCCTGCATGCACAACTAGGTGAATACAGGCAACAAGGAGACCCCCTACCACAAAAAAATATTACATAATATTTCCTTACAATCATTAGTTGTGACATTGCTCTATACTCCAGTTCTTACAATCAAAACTATACTTAAATGCTGTTTAAGACAATAAAAAAAAAAAAAAAAGTAGGTGACAAGATGACAATTCACACATGCAGCTTCATCACGGAAAACAGAAGACGCAATCAGATGAAGTGATATGAACACTGACATACATTCTGAAACCGACATATATTTGTGGAATTTCTGAGTCAAATTGCACAGTATTAACTGGATTTTTAAAGATTTCATAATAAATGACTAGAAATTGCATTTAAATTTACACAAAATTACCTCTCTTCACGAGTGTGACGCTCGTTTACAATGTATAGAACAGAAGACCGTTTGATTACGAAGCGTGCAGTCCAAGATGGTTAAAACTTAGGTAACTCAAAATGCAATATTTGTTTAGAGGCACTGATTTACTATGACAAAAATGATAATTATATCATTTAAAAGGATAAATCAAGGAGGAAAATTAGAGTCATTATATACATCAAAACATCAAGAGAACTAACAAAAATTACTGAACAAGGAAAGACCCCTGTATGCATAAGAAACTCGGACAATGTATTTTTGGGGGGATCTAATTGGATGCTTAGCAGAATTGCATAAACCAGAACCAAAAATATGAAACAATACTAAAGAGATAAAATAATACTAAAGAAAGATCACACTTCATTATTAAAAAACAAACAAAAATATGCTTACCCTTTGCGCAACCAATAAAACTAATTTGATATTCTTGCATCGGTGAGTTAGATATGTGAACTTATTGATACTAAGGTTCTATTGAGCAAATATCTACTTACATAAGTATATACAGTACAAACAAATTTATACAATGCTATTAATGTACATAATATCTATATTACAGAATTACTACGAATTATATTGCTAATAAATCTGATGATTTACAGCCACAGCCACAGAATATAAACAATCCAATTTCTATATAAGAACTGCAATTTAAACACTGCATATGTAACATATTCAGGTATGAGATCAACTTTCAATAAAAATAAAATACAAGGTATATTCTTTAAATCAAATAAAATCCCTTTTTGTATGTACACGGTTCTTATTTGATAACCTAGCTGCTCAAGGTAATTTAACATATGCCTGACAAACCAGTAGTTACAAATGCTAACCAGCCATTGCTGAAATTAAGCAACATGTATAATTAATGAGATTGCAAGAAACATTGTAAGATGCAGAATGCTGGAGTTTGCAATGATTCACAGCCTATATGTAATGGATAAACCTCAGATCTTTAAGAAATTCAGTGTTATTTGTTGCTGACTGATACAAGCCTAAAGAAAATAGGCCCAAACCCTTGCAACCCTCACTGATACTATGTAGAAATATTGAGGGCTAACTTTGTGATGTATAATGTATGTGCTCACAAAGCTTCTGCTATTTTATTGGTGTGTATATATATATATTAGTCACTAATGCTAACACTGTAAACTAAAATGTTAAATAATAACCAGCAAAAAATATCAGTTGCATAAAAGTATGCTGGAAGTGGTAATAGGAAAGAGCATATTACATCCCTTTGTTTTCCTAAAGAAAATTGGTTAACTCCAAAATTAGGTATAATAATAATAATAATAAAGTAGAAAAGAAATTTGTCGTAAATGTGGATAAAGATATTCAGAAAATTGTTGTTATAGGCTGCTTAAAGCACAAGCCAAAGTATTGGGTACAGCACATCATGGCACTTTCCTTGAGAAGCTGCAAGACATGTTTACTTCTTGCAGATCTTACTAAGGCTTATGAATAATGAAGGTACCACCTTGCACGTTTAGTAAGACTTATTAATGGACCACTCCATTTTTATGAAAGCAGCTGCATAAAGACTTCCACACCAAATGTAAATGGTATCTTATGTTCGACTTAATTTATATGCATATGCTTCGAATATATATTGCAGAATACTTTTTATCATATTTGCAATTTTAAGGAGGTCTGTGTGGATAACAAAATATAATTTACTTATATATAATAATTGATCAAGATATAATAAAAAGCATTCTCAAATCCACACAAACTTACTAACCCTATGAGGCCATAACTAAGCATGGGCTAAGCAGCTTAGAGTGGCCTCGGCATAAAGCAGCCTTTAAGTAAGTTACCCTGACTATCCTCTGCCACCACCTCAATGTGCGTGTCTGATGGCCAGTGAGGTACTTGTGCCCATGGAAGATGGAGGACTGGTGGCGGTGGACGTGTGACAAACTCCCAGTGATGGAAGGCCATGGTGTGAAGGTCTCGTAACTCCACAATACGAATCCCGGCTGTGCTGCACACCACTGACCTGGGGAAAAAATCATAAGTCGTGACAGAAGAGTAAGAATACAATATATAATTAGTATTTCATTGCAAACTGCTATATATATATTGCTACAACAAGAAAAATCTAGTGTTACTTTGAATTGTACAGTGTTGAGGTCATGAAGAAAATGTTTAGGATAAGTATAAAAGAATGAAACTATTTTTTATATTTTTTAGAAAGAGCATCAGTGTTTAGAGAAAGCTATGAAATTTCATGAGAAGCACAGGCATCACTTTTAAAGTAAAAGGCAAAGATTAAGTTAAAAGAGCATGAATACATGCGACCCTCATCAGCAGCTTCTGCAACAGAGAAGACGCTGATGAAACCTTCCAAGGTTGTGAATGTCCACAAGTAGTGTGCACTGTCATTTTTTATTTTAGTTATAAATAAGCAAAGGCATGCAAGAACTAACCATTTTGAACTAGGAACTGTTCTAAAGTATTACGATATCATGTTTATGCAATGTTTTGTGATATTCTTATGAATATGTATCGAGAAGCCTCTACACAACTGTACTTGTTAGCTTAATTCAGAAATTGGAACACTCGAACATGGTACGAGCTATATTCATAGTGCTCTTCTTTGAGTGATGTGGATTATAACTTCAAAATTGTAATGTGAATAATATGTTATATAGCTTAAGTACTTTATGGACAATGCAAAAGCATTGCACATCATGAGGACACGCACAACCGTGAAACTTCCAAGTCAGCTAGCTACTCACATAGCTGGACTACAGCCAACTTTTAAGGCATGGCCAGTTACGCTAGTATTGAAAGGGAAAAATGATTAAACACAGATTAAAGTTATAATACATGAAATATATTAAACAAAATGTGACAATTTAATGAGATTATAGGAAAAGTAACACCAAGTTAAATCAAGTACAACTCTGATAAATAGTGTTGGTGACATTAACAGCACTTTCTAGCAGAAGAGTAAGAACCAGGAATGGAATTTTCATGTTATTTAGTGAATATATTCTGTCCTTGAGATAATTCAGTTAATTCTCCATATATTAAAGATTCTTGCAGCTGACTGTTCACCTGTTGCTGTGTATTAACCCTGCCTGGTAAAAGAACAGAGCTAAAGTGTACAACTATGAGCACTAAGTGTACACATCACGACTACTATACTACCAAGATGTTCATAGGAAGAATACTGAATATGACCACCAAGTCAAAAACTGTTGATAAGAATTATGTTGAAGACATCTATTTGCTTGAAGTTGGAAAAAGAAACAAAGAATGCTGAATATAGCCAGCAAAATTAAAAAAATAAATTAAAAGACAATTAATGCAGGGATCAAGGTCCTATTTTATTTTATGAAGAATGGAATAAAACTAATTATTATTTACAGATTAAAGATTAATGAATACAAACATTTTAATGTTTACTGATGGGGCATCGAATGCACAAACAAAAAACCTTAATGTATAGATCATAAAGTGTAATTTTTACATGAGAAGAGCCATGAACATTGAATATTTATTGTTGATGGATACAATGGAAAAACAAATGTCAAGAATTTGTTTGCAGTTTATAGGGATGGTGAAAGAATACATTAATGTGTTTGTTATAACAGAAAATTAAAGCAGATATGTACTGAACTATTTAAAGGAATAGTTATTGTATATAACAGGTACCAATTGTGTAAAGGAAAAATTACGCAGATATCAAAATACTTTTCCTTATAGGGAGGAGAGATACTGTAAGAATCCATCTTTGGTCTCCCACTAATCTTGCCTTTAGTGATTCCTCACATACACAGTACTATCAATATTTTATTCTGCACATTATAGTAACAGCCTCATGCATTCACTTTATTAGTGAAATTTTAGACTGACCATTTATTCATACATCCAAACAGAAGGGATAACGAACGGTGCCCAGGACTCTCAGTCACTCTCAGTCTCCCTCAGTCGGTCTCGGTCTCCCTCGGTCTCAGGCAGGACCTTTGAAGTGAATGGGACCATCTCCAAAGACGACCAAGCTACAACTCCAAGCTAATCCCTTGACGTGGCTCCGAAACCCTCAGACACTCTAGCGCCAGAGCCATGTGGAAAGACCAGAAGCATGGTGAACCGCACTTGCAGGGAAAAGAAGCAGAGGCTTGGACTCAGTCCAGCAGGAGAGTCACCAATATCTGTATCTCCAATTCCGGGTCCCTTAACACCAAAAGGGTTAATGCCGGGGCATCCAGGTGATAAATATGCAGTGATTGCCCAACTCGAGCAAACCTAGCTTAGTTGCAAAGCAGCAGCTTTTATCTTGAGATTATCTTGAGATGATTTTGGGGCTTAGCATCCCCGCGGCCCAGTCCTCGACCAGGCCTCCTTTTTGTTACACACACCCCAGGAAGCAGCCCAAAGCAGCTGTAACTCCCAGGTACCTATTTCCTGATAGGTAACAGAGGCATCAGGGTGAAAAACATTTTGCCCATTTGTCTCCGCCTCCACCGGGGATCGAACCCGGAACCTCAGGACTACGAATCCAAAGCGCTGTCAACTCAGCTGTCAGGCACCTGAAAAGGCACCTGTCAGCTGCCTGAAAAATTTCCAAATCCAAAGCCAAATCTATAAGAACAGACCCAGTGAGAACAAATCTCCCACGACTCAGGGTCATAGTTGTCACCGACCCAACATGCAGCATGGCCGAGATAGAAAGAATGATCATTGTCAAATAGCGAAGATGGACACCCATCAAGCTCACACACTAGGCAAGCACAGGCTTGATGGCCCAATCCACAACAGACTATGCTTGAGACCCCACGAGAGGATTGCCATGGCCTGAAAGCTGCTAACCAAGCAGGAATCACAGGCATTGGGGCCACTCACTGGAAGAACGGACACCAAATGCAGCCAAATCAACCAGGCTATGGATGATTATTGCAGCACACGTATAAACAACCACGCAAACCCCAGTGCACCCCAGCACATCCAACGGAATGCCCCCAGTCAAGGGCCCAATCAGAGGAATCAAAGATCCTGGAATAGCCCAGGGTGAAGCTCTTCACTGCAGTGGCCTGGCTGCTTAGGAACTAACTCCTGAACACACCAGAGAAGATAACTGTCAGTACACGCCCACACGACAACTCGAGAGAAAACATGTACAGTATGTAAAGATAATACTAAAATAAAAGAGCAACAACAAGATCATGGCTCCTGCAGGATGGATCAAGTCCAAGGATACTGTTGTTTTGGCTCTGGTCCCCAGTAGACCAAACAGAACTTCTGCAAGTGATGTGATCCATTAACATGGAGTAATCTCACCAAGATAACTTCAGGGACCCCCCCCCCAAAAAAAAAATACATTTGTTAGAAGAAAAAAAGGATATAGTATGTACAAGCACCTCAGGGTCAGTTTCAAGATGCCTCTGGAGGGACATACAAGGTAACTGGTGCTAGGCAGCACTGAAGAACATTCAATCCAACAATGAGGCTCCCCTAAAGAATGCTCTTGCAATAACGTAAAGGCCCTCTCACTTGCTCAAAGATCACACATGACCACCAAGTAGCACTCTGGAAGTACCAAATAGCCCTTTTCCCTTTCCCCATGTCACAATTACCATTAGTGGGTGGCAGTTGGTAGTTCTACATCAACACTACTTGCATCAACAATCAACACAGTACCCACCCACTCCCTGACTGGGTTTGAGTGAGGCCTTGCTACAGGATTAAGGTAGAAGTGTAGATGGCCAAGAGCCTTGACAACCAGATTTTCTATTCATACACAGTTACAAATTGTGGGGGCCTAATAACGTGATCTTGATCAGGTAATCTTAAAGCTTTATTCTTTTGGGACAACACTGCAGCCCACTACAGAGATTGGTGTAACTCTGGTGCAAGGTAGAGGAATGCCAGAGTTCTTTGATACAAAATGCTATTCCTTCTACCATCAACATTTCCCTCCTTTACCACAGGGTTTTCCTCACCCTCAGGCTTGTCCTGTGTGTTTTATATATGGATGATAATCTTGTTTGAGCCTCTTAGTAGATAAGCAGTGATTAAATGTTCTCCAGTGCAACTTAGCTCCAGTGCCTGGTATGATTACACAATGACCAAAGATGCATGTTCATTTGGTAGTTGTAGATTTTATTACAGGTTGAAATGTAAATTTTGCTAGGTGAAATCAGTTCATAGAGCATGGGAAATGCATCCTGTAGGCATTTCTGGCTGCAACAAATCCCTCACTGCAATGAATTGGTTTTGGTCATAATTCATTGAATCGAGGTTGTACTGTACTATGTATTTATGAAGAGCCTTGTACCCCTACAAAATAATTATTTAATTTATTTTATTTACATATATATTTACATATATATATACACACACACACACACACACACACACACAAAAGAGTTCTTACATTCTTGTAAAGCCACTAGCACGCATAGCATTTCGGACAGATCCTTAATCCTAATTTTTCCCAGAATATGACCCGTCAAATCGTTTAACCACCAGGTATCCATTCATTGCTGGGTGAACAGAGGCTACAATTAAGGAATGACACCCAATCAATCCTCCATGGGCCAGGATACAAACCCAGGCCCAAGCACTCGCAAAGCGCCAGACGAGTGTTTTACCACTGTACCACGGGGACTGCTAACTACATGTCACTACATGTATGACCTACATTTATATTGAAGATATTGTATATGCAGAATCTTCCTGGACATTGTGAATCGCTTCTAACTGGTTAGCTCCCACGGTTGTAATTTTATCACCTCTCAGCACAAAAATTAGCTTCCATGTTAGTATGGAAATTGACTTGACACTTTCACCACGATATAAATATGCTCCCTAGGAATTCATCACATAACACCATGCAATTATTTTTGTAAATGCGAGTTTTACATACAGACATTAAAGACCTATGTAACAGTTGTATGTCTGAATTGTGTAAACAATACACGGTACAGTATATCAATCTGACAAATATTCAGAATCAATTTATAAAATTTTACTAAGGTATTTGACTAGTTAATTCTGTATTTACTATCAGAACATATATAAAACTGGAAAATTAGATAAAACAGGCCAAAGGAATTATCGACAACATTTTCCAATATCCTTCCTAATTATAGAATTTTCCTGATACATCTCACAGGCCAATCTTTCTCAGCTGTCTGTTTCATGTCTTCCCATCATGCCTGAAGGCCTAAATCATGCCTGAATCAAAGCTCTCCACTTCCTTCTTATTTTCATCAACAAGCTGTCTTTTTGTTAAGAGAGATCCATAATCCATATTTTTTATATGTTCTACTTTATTTCAGCTTCAACTTTTCTCTTTCGCTTCCTGTGCACCACGTTAATAAACAAACTTTGCATTTTGCTCTTCTATTACCTAATTTTTTAATTAAAACCTGACTAGTTAAATGTTTAGTTTCAAATGCTTAGTAATCAAAGTGCCTCAGAAAAATTCTGCAGATACTGTCTTACTATCAAGACAAATGTATATACTGTACAATGGGACCATTTCTAATTTATATAGTGTAAACAAAATTACAACTAGTGCAATTACAAATATTCTTACCCTTTCAATTCAGGAGCATCTCCATCAGTCACAACGTTGAGCCACCTGCCCCCCAAAAAATCAGGTTAGAAACCGTTTCAAACAAATACAGTACATACACAGTATACTCTTATGCAAGATGTAAAAAAAAAGTCACTAAATTATTAACAAATTTTAAATTCAAAAATTATATAAACAAAGGGGCAACAATTTAAAGTTCCCCAAGCCAATGCAAAGCTTATAATAGGAGACATTTTTTCACTTAAATGATCATAAGCTTGTGGAACAGCCTATGTGCCAAATTCATACTAGATAGGACAGTACTAAAATTTGAAATACACAATAAAAAAATATCGGAAAGAACTGGCAGACCTTTCTCCTGCCAATAACTTTCCTAACCAATGAAGGTTTTGGCCAACTATATGTATAATTACTGTACATATATGTACAATTACAAGTAACTGTACAATTTCAATGAACTATATGTACAATTACAAGTAATACCAAGATTTGCAAATTTAAAGCATCACATATGTGGACACCCAACCCACAAATCTGTAAATAATATCATGACAATGGTCTAGGACAGCCCAAAATGTCATCACTTACCTTATTTTCAGATGTATGGGTTGGTTGTCTAATTTTCAGTTACGTTATTATGACTTATTGCCTGCACCACACAAGTAACTCACTTTGATACTCACTTATGAAATGCCAATAATACAGCACTTGACCTTGCCCAGAATGCTCGACACTTGCTTCCATCATTCTCCATTAGTTTGTTGTTGTTGTTAAGACTGCTTGTTATATTTGGAGACGGTGCATTGAGAAGTGTGCGACTACATGCATTCTTATGCGTTCGAGAAGGAGACAACGATTCTTCTATTGTCAAGGGCGAGATAGATTCAGAGTTAGAATTGTTCAACTTTGTTGGACATCTTCTGGTGAGAATCGGAGGGCTGTAGACCCCACTTGATGCTAAAGGTTCTTTGGGAGGTTCAACAGTCATATTGATGTTGTCCAATGGGATTCTTCGCACAAAATCAGTTGTGAAGGTAACAGACTCTTTGATCAATGAACTTGACATAGACTGCCTCATAATTGAACTGAAAGATACAGAATGTGTGCTGATTTTGGTTAAATCATTCACTCATTTGCATATAATCAACTGTTTGCAATGTTTAAATGTAGATGGGTCAAGTAGGCTTTCTTTGAATATCCAATTTCATTCTATTTATGATCTATATCACCCCCCCCCCCCCCCTTAGATCACTGGATCAATGTTAGAGGTTCCCTATTTGAAGGACAAGAATACTGTAATTACAGTTCTACATTTTGGCTTTGATACATAGTTGCTATAAACAAGTAAAACAAAAAACATGAACATACATATATATTATTTAAAATATATACCATAGTCTTTCCCAAATAATTTACCTAAATTTCTCTCCCAAGTACAATATACTATTCTCTCTATTACCTCATTCTCTTCCTTGTTAAGTGTGTAACATTCTCTCCCTAATACTGTCAACTGTGTTCTGTAGTGCAGTTAGCCCACATCTGATTTTTTTCTCTCATTTGCATTACTGTCTAGCTACAAGACCCAGGTGTCTGGGAAAACTTCCATCTTATCTACCATGTGCTGGCTATCGAATAATAGGTTTCTGCATTCTTCTTGTGATTTTAAGAAGTTGCTCTCTTGATCACAAAATTTCCAGGTGTAACCTGCTGTCAGATAGAGCTATTTTTGTCTATCTTATACAGTAATAATTATTATTATTATTATTATTATTATTATTATTATTATTATTATTTAGTGTGTGACCCTGTCTTTGTTCACACTTTACATTTCATGTGATCTAGTCCCTATATAAGCTTAACTTCCTAGGTGATACTTGTAGCCTAGTCATGGGCCTGTCTATGTGCTTAAGTGCAGGATTATCATCAGATAGTTATGCATATAATAATTATATTTTTGAAAAGGAATTTGAATCCCAGGCTTTTCCAGCAAGAGGTAGAGAAATTATCAGCTCTGCTGAGAGATCTCTCGTGAACAATATGGCAGCATGGGCCCCTAGAATAATGGGGGGCCCCCTGGGCAACTTGCCCAGTGTGCCAATGCATTAGAACGGCACTGGTTTTGTCTGATGCATTGCATTGTGATAGACAATAAACATCCTAGTTTCTAGTTAGCACATTTCTGTTAACTTCAAATTTATCCGAGTTCTCTTCTGACAACAGAGTATAGATTTATATTTGATATTCCAAGATTACATATCAAATGTGAATATTTAGTCTTAAAACAAAGCCTTGCCCCCCCCCCCAAAAAAAATGTCCCATTATAAAATAAAATTACTAATCTACCACTTCACTGCACATAGGACTTTAAGGTGCTCAGTGTGGGGGGTGGGGGAGTGAAATTTTTTTAATTCAGCAATATTTGAATGTTTTTAATGTTTTTATTCACTCTCTATGATTTGAAACGAAAACTGTTGAATTTGGCAATATTTTGCTTAAAAACTGTTCAGGTAATGTTAATAATTCATTAACGACAGCATCATGAATTTGTCACATGAAACAGGTGCACAGTGCAGGGGTTAAAACTGAAAAACCCATACAAATGACAAACCTGTGATGTGGCGACTGTGGAAGGTAATCTGATGTGAGCTTAGTTGTTGTGAAGAAAACGTGCAGATCCTCAAACCCTCGAGCCATGATGCCATGAGGAGTGTGGCCCAGGTCGAGGGTGTGTGCCAGCTCATGCAGCACAGAGCCCAGGTGTGTGCCATAACATGCTCCCCATGTACCTCTGCAGAAAAAATGCGTTACTAAAAAATTACATGTTGCATAAATTAACGCAAGTTATTACGAAATATGCCCATCACATACATCTGGTCCTTCCTATAATATGGGGGAGGCAATCTGATAAAAGATTTTGCAATGTGAATCAATATATATGAATGCAATGCTACATAATGAAAGATAACTTACTTCAGGTAACCTCTTGAGATAAAAATACAGAATATAAAATCTATCCTATTAATGTACATACCTGTGCAAAATAGTGCAAGAAATAAAGTATAATCAGAGAAAACAATGAACTAATAATAGAAAAATAATAAATATTTAAAATATTAAATAAAAAAATACCATACTGTACAAGATGTGTGATAAACGTGTTGCCACCTTCCACAAACTATATATTACCACTAACCTCCAACCACCTTGGGATTAATAGCAGGCGAGAAGAGAGGCTAAGGATTACCGGTAATCTCTGCCGCTCTAACAAAAATTCTCATTACATAGAAAATACTGGAAAAAAAAAAAACAAGTACTGTATCGGGTACTCGCTATTCACCAAGGGTGAGTACTAATCTTACTCAGGATGCAACCCAGAACAATTGCCTAACTCTTAGGTACCTATTTACTACTAGGTGAACAGAGACATCAAGTGAAAGAAATAATAGCTATTATTCTGTTCTATTGCAGGAGCTAAACCCAGGAACGTTGGTTGTAAGCTGATGATGTGGACCACTGTGCTGAAGTGCTAAAGTGATGATGTGGACCACTGTGCTAACTCATCTCTTAGGAGCAGTGATCTATAATTATAATTTATCACTTAATAAGAAGTTATAATTTATCACTTAATAAGAAGTATATCAAAAAAGATTAAAATCTCAAAGAAGTTTCCATTTCAATCTTAATTTCAGAAAAAATATTTTACGAGGCAAAGATCTAATTTAATCTTGACTGGCGAGGTATTGTGAACAAAAATATAAAATTGTCCATCAATTATTCTGTATAAAAAAAATAAATTATATGTATAATATGCACTGCCGTATCAGTTCCTGTGATTTTTTTAAGAAGCTAGTCATACAAGACCGTTTCCCTCTATTGGAATTGTGATTGTAATGTCAAATTAAATTTGCAAGAAAACACTATGGTTATTACAGTAGAGTATTCGAGTGAAAACTAAGTGCAAGAGTTGAAGAGGCACTTCATGCTGCACTGTATTACTGTACAGTATACCAAATATCACCATCTTAAGCTGGTTTCTAATACACAAAGAAATGAGAAGAAATTTGAAGATTATTATTGTGATAAACAAAATGTAAACATGCTCAGAAGCTAAATCTTATTCAATGCTAACACAAATAAATGAATGCATACGCATGCACAAACAACAACAAAAACACACACACATTATAATCCAATTAAGACTTAAAAAAAACAAACCTTCCACCACTAAAATCCATTAATGATGTTGTATCAACAGGTTCAGTATCCCGCATAGCATCCATTACTTCATCCACCTCGGTCGCCCACGAGTACAGTGCTCCGGTACCAACCAAAGCCAGCCCACCACCGCCAAGTGACACTTGGCCTTTAGTAAGGGCCATGATTTCTGTCTCATTCTTGAGAGATATCTTGTCAGGGTTTGAGAACCTGGTGCCACCAAAGAATGCCACATACTTGCAATTTTTGTCTGATAGGTGAGAAGACAAAATATGCAGAGCTGAAGTTTCCCACAACCGCTCCTCTGTGAATTTGTGTGCTTCCCGTATAGTCAAAGGCAACTGAATAACATGAACTATTGGATTTCCTTCAGTGTCTATTTCAAAACGAAAAGTGCGTCGGCCCAATCCTTCTGCTGCTAGTGTCTCTGCCATAAATGTCTGTAAAACTAGGGCTCCAGTTTGGATCTTCCGAACTGCAGTGTTTGGGGATCGTTCCATGTCCTTTGGCCCCTGAAACTTTTCTTCATTTAGACATGTAATGTAAACTAGACGAATAAACCTGGGTATGTCTAATGGTTTGTACACCACCTGTATTGTAGTTTCTTCAGTTCCACAGATAATTCTTAAATCATTATTCCCTTTAACAAGTGGAACCAGTGCATTGAATCCTCCTTGATGTATCTTCCATAATGCTCCATTTCTGCTGTTGTCACTCTGGTTGTGGATAGCAGCACATGTGGCTTCTGGCTGTGTTCCCACCACACGTAAAAGGCATAGCCGGTGTGGAAGCACCTCACCATTTCGTAAATTTGTTACTTCAAGCATTGTGGGTCTGTAATATACAAAGGAATTATATCTTCTGTAAACAACAGATCAATGATCCTATCCTGAAATGATATTATTAAAGGATTACTTTAAGAGAAAGAGTACTTTAAGAGTAAGCTTGTTGCTTACCATTCTACATTCTATGAGATAATTTCACCGTTGTACATGCTCCGTGTATGAAAATTCTATAAAAATTAAACTGATGTATAATATTAAGGTAAACAAAAATCCTGCACTGAATGATATGCAGTGCCCCCTTTCTAGTGGGTCCCCCAGTAGTTTTCCTAGCTTAGCTCAGGTACAACCATGCCTAACACAACAGACCTCCGAGATCCATCCTTTGCCTACTATGATTCAGGACCAGAAAATCTCTCACTCTACGAGGTGAGGTACGCATGGTATTGGAGATCAACTACAAAACTGTGGAAGCCATCAGCTGGCATAAGTGTAACAAAAACTACTGCTTGAAGAAAATTAGGCACCCCTAGGGCAACAAGATAAACAACCGTTTCCATGGGTAAATTCCCTAACTGTGATGTGCCTGACTGCCAACAAATGGCAGCTCAGATAACCTGGGGTCTTGCCCAGCTTGCCCCTCCCCCCCCCTCCTCACTCTGGAGGCACTCGTTTAAAACCCCACAATCCTATGGGAAAGAAGGTAACAGGGCAGAGGTGAGCACTACTGGGGCACCACCAGAAACAAGAGATGTTTCAGTACATTCAATGCTTGATTCCTGAACAGGACCCCTCGGTACCTTCCCGAGCTTACAACAGCACCTCAGTAAAGGAGGCCAGCCATTTTGAAAAATAAATACTTTGATCATAGTACAGATGATGTTCGCCAAAGATATCGGTAAAAATGTTGGCCTTCAGCTGACCAGAAATTGGACAGCCTTGCTCTATATCATATTCTGAGTATAAACAATGACTTAAAATTCAATTTATCTGATTATTCTAAAATTTTAGCTAAAGTGACTATTATTCTAACAAGTAGAATGTTTGCATTAAAGCAAAAAATATATACAGTGCAGTATATAAATAATACAAGAACTGTACACATATAAAAACTTAGTTGTGCAAGGTAAATTAATAGATTCAGTTAAATACCATGAACATTGAAGTGATTCATGGTATAATTTGCCTATGACTTAAGCAACTGCAATGCAATCTTGCCTCCATTAGCCAAATCTCTTTGAAACAGGACAAAATATTAAAAATGTCTTTTATAACATAGCAATAGTTAGGTTTTTACAAAATTTGGCTTTTCTTGCCAAATGAAACCAATTATAATATTTAGGCTCAAGAAAAACTAATCTTGCATTTATAGTTCATAAATGAACGTAATTTTTTTCATTAGACCACAGCTTTTATTTTTTGACTAATTATACAGCTATCAAGTTAATAACCCAAGGGATAAATGCTATGCCCACCTCGGTGTTACCGTATTTAAGAGAAAAAAATTGTTGCAATGGACAAAGGAGAGAAAAGTGGCAGTCAGCCATGAGTAAATTTATTTATTTATTTTTTTATTTATTTGCTTGTATGTGTTTATACGTGTATGTTGAGGATATTGTGTGATTACCCAAGTGTAATTATTCTGTGCTGGTTTCCATTGTCATTGCAACCAAGAGACCACCACAAAGTGATAATGGCAGTACCGTACATGCTTCACATGGTCGACAGAGTATTTAGTTTTTGATTTGTTAAGTAATGGTAATCAACACCTTTACTCAAAAAATCAACCATACCAACTGCTAGGTTTATAGTGTAAAGTATACTTTAATTTAACACAGCTTACCGTTACTTTGCCATCCATGTATTTACTTGTACAGTATGTTGTATTGCTCTCAAATTAAATAAACCTGCAAAAAATCAAAACTGCCTATCAACCATATTTTTTGTGAATGTATTATGGTAAATACATTTATTACCCTAGTAAAGTTAACACCTCAGTAAGTACACATTTTGCCCAACCCTGACTGACTCATTGTCTAGCCCATCACAAAACATTTTTTGTGACATTTTTGTCAGTCACAAAAATTATGTACTAAATTGCCTGAACCTAACCTAACTGAGGACCCACGAATAGAAAACAGGCAACCCTCAATTTTGCGAGCCACTGTACTTTACATTATCTTTTGACATTAGGGATTTGTGTCAAAATGTGATATACTAGTTGAGAGGGCAGGTTGCATTGTCTTAGGGATGCCTTAATCGTCTAGATCGGCATGGTTTATATACATGGTTTAACTAATGAATGGTTTCAAACAAAACTGCAACTTGAATCTATTCATCCACCAATATCAAAATACAGGTATGTAAAATACTTATTTTCTAAGATTACAATATATTTAATTCTTTACTAAAATATATGTAATAACATTACAAAAATCAATATGCATTACATACAGCTGCTGGTGCAGAACAGTATATGAAAACATGTTGTGGCCATTGAATCATAATTTTATCAGTAAACTTATGATTCACCTTGTGGTGTCCCTTAGTCAGGGAAAGGAAGCCTGTTAGGCTCATCAAGGTTCCCACACCCAAATAGCCCAATTGCCGAAATCCCAGGTACAGTGGCTCCTCCATTTACAAATTTAATCCGTTCCCAGAGATGAGTAACTCGAAAATTTGTAATTCTAAACAAATTTTCCCATAAGAAATAATGTAAATTGAATTAATCTGTTCCACAAAAAAATATTAACTTCAAAATACACACACACATATTTTGTGCTATAGTACGTACAAGTTATAGCTTACCTTTATTGATGCCTCTTGTTGGCATATGAAAGACGGCGAGGAGGGGAAGAGGAGAGGTGTTACTGTTTGGAAGGGAAGTCCCCTTCCATTATAACATCAGGCAATGATGACTTCTCTGGGGGTACACACACTCCTGTTTTGACTACATACCACTAGGACCTGGTTGTGGCTCACTGCTTGTTTTTCTCACTAAAAACCTTTACATAGATACTTGTTTTTTCCCTACATTTTAACATTTGTCTGTTGTGAGACATCAGTGTCATTATAAAAGGTTATGGCAATGGCCTACTGCAGTTTGATTCGGGCGAGTCGTTTCAACAAAACTTTGCCTTTCTTCCCATACTGCACACGACTTCCTAATTGTTGAGGAACCTATGGTGTGCTATACTGTATAATAATTACTTTTACGTTTAAAAAGCAAAATAGCTGAAAAACAATGAAATTCTCTACCAAGAATTCAAGCGCGATCGTCACTAAGCGGGCAGTCTGATAAACTGAAGCGGGGTCGCCCGTGCCACCAGGAACCACGTGCTCCGTCGACCCATATTTGTATCAACAAAGTCGTAAGTCGAGTTGAATTTTCCGATGACACAAGGGGCCGTAACTCAAAAAATTCATAAGTAGGGGCATTCATAAGTCGAGGTTCCACTGTACAGTACCTATTTACTGCTGGGTGAACAAACATCAGGTGAAAGAAAACATGCCAAACTGTCCATGTGCCACCCAGAGATCGAATGCACGATCCTCGATTGTGAACCAAGTACAGTAAGTAGATCACTGCACTATATTACACAACTTTATTAAAACACTAAATACATTGAGTATCCTAATGTATTTTTTTTTACATTTTATTTTTTTGCTTTCCTTTAAAATATAATATTGTTGGAAAAGTTGAGCCATGATTTAGCCTGAATATTAATTAACAACACATACTACATTTCTTCAACGGAAACGTTAAGACACACAATAATTAGGTAAGAGTTAACTGTCAAAACATGCAAGCAGAGGGACAGTACCAACAATAAAGTCCTTCCCCCCCACAACAATCAGCCTGGATTTTTTTTTTTTTCGATCAGGCCAAAACTAACCACGCCCACCCCATGCACTAACCCCCAAGGGACACCACACCAAAACGGCTCCAGCTGCACACAGACAAACACCCGCGACCACACACCTCCCAACACCCTCACAAACCTACTGTGAAACACGCCGGGGTAAAGCAAAGTGTTGAGGTAACGGGCTAGGCAGCCATGGGAGAGGAGCTCAACACTACTGCATTGCGGTCAGCCGTCGTCTGCTCCACACTGTAAACACCATACACATCTTTCAAATTTAACTTTACAAACTCTATTAATAAACAATGTTTCATATTTTCATATTTATTTGAATACTAAATTACATACTTAATTAAACGCCTGCAAAATATTGTGAAAATAATAAGATTTATTTAAATAATAAGATGTAGTGCTTCCATACCTCAGTTCTCGGAGGCCTTTTTTAGTAGAATCCAACCCCCTTCGAGTCCAGATAAAATGATGACGTTATAGTGACGTCACACCTTGTGCATACTGTATATTAAATACCTTTATCATCTTTTGCCTGTTATTTTGGTTAGGCTAGATTAGGATAGGATTGGTTAGATTTGATCGAGTTTGTTAGCTTCACTTATTTAGGGATGACGAAGAGTGGTGAAAATTTGCTCAAGTCTTGAGTAAGGTCTAAGACTTGAGCAAATTTTCACCACCCAAATTCATCATTGTTCTTTAAGGAACCCTAACTCAACTCAACCCAACCCAACTCGATACAATCCAACTCAACCCAACATAACTTAACCTAACCTAAATTTTACCAAAATACTAGATAAAATGTTTCATATGATATGCACAAGACTGTCATAATTTTATTCTGGCTCCGATTTTAGATTCAATGCTTGATGACGGACTAAGACCTGCATCCATATAAGAACCAGACACGTCATCGTTTTTGTGACGTCACTCAGCTAGATGGCGCCTACCTATTAGTGACTACGGAGATGTAATAATTAATGGCTAGCTCTTATTATGCCCCACCTATTAGCTTTATTGTACCTGTTTCATAAAAGCTGAACTATTCTGATGTTCGAATTCTTTGTTGTATCTTGTCTTTAAGTTTTGGATGGCGGCAACTTACAATTTTCAGTGCATGCTACTTAATTTACCTGAAGTAAATGTTTTAAATGAGGCAAAATAAGTCATTTATTTAATGACTACCCCGTACAGAGTACAAGTATTTCATTACCTTTTTATTCCTAGCTCCCATTTGTGTTATCTTAGTTTGGTGCCTTCTATTGATAATTACTTACTTGTGTTATCTTACTTTCTCTCAATTTAAAGCAGCATCTTTAAATTGAGAGAAAGTAACCTTGTCTATTCCCTCGGTGAATTATTAAAATCTTGGGTATGTTGTGATCATGTCTCTTCTGTTTCTTCTGTCCACCATGGTTGTGAGGTTCAGTTCCCTCAGCCTATCCTCATAGCTTTACCCTCTCAGCTCAATTCAATTTCTTTATTATGCACCCCATACCCATCCCGTGGGCGGTGGTGTAAAGGATTACAGAGGCACATAATCGGTTCAGGAACTGAACCCTCTAATTCGTTTAGTTAAGCAAATGGCACTAATCTTGTTGCAATCATCTGTATTTTTTCCATTTTAGTTTTATGCTTCACAGGTTATGGATTCCAGGCTAGTGCTGCATATTCCAGTATTGGTCTAACAAAAACTTCGTAGATTATCTTGAAAAAAAAAAGTTCTTATTTTGGTTTCTAAATGACATTTTAATGTTTGTCAGCATTCCATATGCTGTCGATCTTGCCCTACCCACATGTCTCTCTGGTGTTAATGTTGGAATTATATTCACTCTTAAATTTATTTCTCTGATATCTGTAGTTACCTTCCATTTATGGCATAGACACCTGATCTTCTTTCTCCCTTCCCCATCTTTATTACCTAACACTTACTCGGATTGAATTCCAGCACCCATTTGTTTGCCCGCTCCTACAGTTTATCGATGTCTTCTTTCTGTAGTCCTCTGTTTTTACATTCCTCATTAGTTTTGTATCATCTGCAAACATTGACGTGTATGAACTCATCTCCTCAGGTGATGCACATAAATTGGAAACAGTAGTAGTCCCAGGACAGAGTCTTGAAGGATCCCACATGTTGCATTCCTCCAGCTCAAGACCTTGTCTATCCTGTCTCCTTGTCTGTCTGTATCTGTGTGCCTTCTGTTTTTCAGGTACTTCCCTACTCAATTCAGTGCCTTCACAATTATCCCAATTTACTTCTTCACCTTGTACACCAGTCTTTTGTGAAGAACAGTATTGAATGCTTTTTGACAGACCTAGCTACAACCTAGCCAGCCTTGTTTTCCTACTGTATTTTAGTAACTTTGCCATAGAACAAGATCAAGTTTGCAAAACATGACTTTGCTCATTTAAATCTATGCTGCACTTTCGTCACGGTTTATCTTCTCCAGCACGTTTCTTAGAATATTTCAGTGAAACTGGTCTGTAATTTAGTTCTTCTTGTCTGTCCCTTCTTTGAATACAGTATTGGAACCGTTAGCTGTTTTCCAAAAAATTTTAAGATTTCCTGTCTCAAATGTTTTAGTGAAAACCATCAGTTAG
Source organism: Procambarus clarkii (assembly GCF_040958095.1). Taxonomy (NCBI): domain Eukaryota; kingdom Metazoa; phylum Arthropoda; class Malacostraca; order Decapoda; family Cambaridae; genus Procambarus; species Procambarus clarkii. The sequence goes on from NC_091159.1 coordinate 24,319,899, forward strand.
CAAGTGATAAAGTTCCTCTATAGCCTCCTTCAGCAGCGATGATGATGTAATGCAGAAGATTTGACTACATAAATTGTATAACTTTTATAAACAAAGGTTGTCTTCAATCTTTTGTAAAACCCTGACAAATAATAATTTGTTTTGTCAAGGTTAGGCAGCCTGTGTGTGTGTTTATATATGTTATGTGATGAGCAAGCAATAGTTAACATGACTAGAAAATACTTTTTATTTTTATTTATATATACAAGAGCTCTTACATTCTTGTAAAGCCACTAGCACGCATAGCGGTTCGAACAGGTTCTTAATCTTAATTTTCCCCGGAATACGACCCGCCAAATCATTTAACAACCAAGTACCCATTCACTGCTGGGTGAACAGGGGTTACAGTTAAGGATTGGAACCCAGTCAATCCTCCCTGGCCAGGGAACAAACCCAGGACAAACCACTCGAGGGCAAGTGCTTTACCACTTCACCATGAGGACTACAGGGCACGAGGACAACAACATACAGTACTTGTTACTATGAGAAATAGTTGATATGACTAGAAAGGATCCCGATAGTACAGTCAGGTTTGTTCTTGACGTACAACCGAGAATTCTGGGTTTGAAACCCAGGCGGGACAGAAATGGTTGGCCATATTTCCTTTCACCTAATGCCTCTGTTCACCTAGCAGTGAGTAGGTATTCACGAGTTAGTCAGCTTGTTGCAAGGTTGCATCCTGGGTGGGGTCAGTAATTTAGCCTTGGGGGGGGACTGCGATACAAGCCAAATGTGTATGAATACATTCTGGCTTCCTGTCACCCCGACAGTGAATTATTGAATTGAAACATGTTCTAAAAAACTCAGAGCATGTTTGAAAACTCGCTGGTTGGACCCTAGAAAATATGTCATGCTATGAGCAATTATTCACATGACTCTAGAAAATACATGATGCTATGAGTCAATGCAACAATGAGTAATAGTCTGTGTATAATCTGTTTGGGGGTTTCGGGTTTCGTTCAACCCGAAATGAAAATTTATAATTCGTATCGGGGTTACGAATTTTTGGGTTATGAGCCATCTCTGGAATGGATTAAATTCGTAAACGAAGGTACCATTGTATGCATGTATATATGTATATGTGTCTATATATATTTACAGTATATATATATATACTTGAGTTTGAGTGAATATAAATAGAAGATACTGTATTGTATTACATATGGGCCTATTGCACCCACAGTTTCCGTTATTTTTATTCTCATGTTCCTACGGGTGAGGTGATAAGGATCACTTGATTTATTAAAGTGCAGAATGGGCATACAGTATATTTGAGTGTGTGGGTGGATATACTGTAAATAAGAGCTGCTGTGTACGAGTCAACAGGATTCCTGCAATTTTCCCTAATTCTTATGTTAAAAAAGCAATCTTTATCTAGTATCCAAAAAAATATTTGGAATAAATAGGCACTCTTTGAATAGCCACAGAAACATTTTTGTCAAATAGAAAGTGGAGTTGCCAAGTGATAAAAAAAAGTATGCTTTTGACCGACATTCTGGAAAAAAAAAAAAGGTTGTAGGTATACAGTACTTTATTTTATAGCCCTACGGGTGAAAAAGCATCTCCTGTTCTGTGCTACAGTATGGCTATCTTCCTATCTTGAGGTTATCTTGAGATGATTTCGGGGCTTTAGTGTCCCCGCAGCCCGGTCCTCGACCAGGCCTCCACCCCCAGGAAGCAGCCCGTGACAGCTGACTAACACCCAGGTACCTATTTTACTGCTAGGTAACAGGGGCATAGGATGAAAGAAACTTTGCCCATTGTTTCTCGCCAGCGCCTGGGATCGAACCCAGGACCACAGGATCACAAGTCCAGCGTGCTGTCCACTCGGCCGACCGGCTCCTTCTATGTTAAATTTTAACCCATGTTAAATTTTAACCCATGTTAAATTTTGGCATGTTAAATGGCATGTTAAATTTTAACCCATTGCTCCTTGTCTGTTGCATCTGACCTTTTAAAGAAGTGGTCTGGAGCAAAACTTGCATATGTCCAAATTGTTCAGTACAGTATTTTAAAAGTTTAGATGCAATCAGCCCTGTCATGTCTGGTTTGCAGTGCTAGTCCTGTGGCCCTCACTTGTTCCTGGTGCTGTATGTGAATCAACTTATAATACGTTCTAATACGTCATAAAAACATTATAGCAAGATGTAACAACTTTATTCACTGTCGAAGTTCGTCAAAGTCTATACCAATGACTAGGTGCTTAGTTAAACTTACTTACTAAAAACTAAAAAACTACAACTTGCTAAAAATAAGATACAGCCATTACTGGATTTCAAAAAATAAAGGATTAAGGTGGTTAATAAATCTGATAGCCAAAAAGAGCTTGCAGAATCTAAAACAATAAAAAAAGACTTAATTTAATAATATACATTTTTTAAACAAAATTGCGTACAATACAACAGTAAAAAAAGAAAAAAAAAAGCCCTGAAGAGATGACACATTCATTACATCTGAAAAACAATGGAAAGAAACCACACCATCTGTTGTTTTTGAGCCATCAATAAAGATGGCAAGATAATAGGAACATTTACTGAAATGTTCCAGGAAGAGTGTCTTGCAATGCAGTCATGGGAAGCCACAAGATACTCTGGAGAAACTTCTGTAAGCTCCTGGTCTTCCATCACTCTGTGATAAGGTAGTACTGGTCGAGCCTCGATTTTATCATTTTACTACTATAAAGTAAATGTGTTTTTAGCATGTTTCTTGCTCTAGCATACAGATGCCTTACTGTTGCATTTATATATTTTAAAAAATAAATAAACCAAACATTTGTATCTGGTCTTTACTACTATGAACCATGGATGGTCAACGACAGAATTTGAACCAATTATCAAGTAAAAAAATATGGTTGATGTTAAATTTGATTGAATTTTCTATACCCTTCCATACAGTAGATGATTGGGACTTTCCATGGTGAAATTTTTGAAATTATACATAGAAAAATATTGTGAAGATTAAGTGAAATGGATACCACATATAATAATGTGTATTCTAATGCTGTACTAATGGGTTGTGAAATACAATTTAGAAATTCAGAAACATTTAAATTTTGTGCACATGCTATATAAATGTGAGGTTAGTAAAGGAGTCTTGCAAATTAACTGAGACAATACTGGAGGCATACTCCAACTCCACCATTCAGCCTTTGGACAGGAAAAAGGCAGCATGCCCCTATACTTGACTGCAAACCTTCATGATGAATGCTAACTCTCTGATGACCAGACAGTAGAGATGCAGATGAATAACTAGGGCAATCAAAATCTAACGTATACAAAACCGAAGAAGTGTACATGTGTAAAAGTGTGTGTGCATTAGCATTTCAAGAGGTACCTTACCTTGCATTGGTTCTGAGGATCAAAGTTCCAACAGCCTGATCTCTGATCAGGCTTTCTGGTTGATGGACTGGTCAACCAGACTGTTAGACACAGTTGCTCATAGCCTGATATATGAATCATAGCCCAGTTGATCAGGTATCCTTTGGTGTTTAGTTCTTTTGAACACCACGAGAGATCAGCTTGTTATTCCGCTTATATTTAAAAGGAATGATGAAAAGTTTTGGGCCCTTGATGTTGATAGAATTCTCTTTCAGCATACCTATTGCACCTCAGCTTTTCAACAGAGTTATTTTGCCATTTTGACAATACAGTAGCTTAAACAAATTAAGAGCTTTACTTAGTGCATTCCATATAAATAATGGATACAATTTATCCAGGACAAACATGCATGAATTTAGTTTTGTCTTTATAGTTCCATCTTATGGCTTTCCAAAGTCAGAGGCAAGAAACCTGTTAGGCTGATCAAGGTCCCCTTAGGGCAACTACTGACCTTCTCCATGATGTAACTCACAACAGTTGCCTAATTATTGGGAACCTATTTACTGCTAATACATCAGTAAAGTGAACAAACACATCAGGTGAAAGGAAATTTTGCTCAAATGCTTCTGTCCTGCCAAGGAAGTGAAACTGAGATCTTTTTGCTGGAAGCCGACTCCCAGTCAGCTCCTATTATTTCATATCTTATTATTCTTTTAGCTTCTACTGTATTATGTTTATCTTGTTACTCCATTCTACTTAGGGATTTTGTTAAGTCTAGTAACCTGTGCTTATTTTAAGGTACAGTATTAGTCATTTATATAAACAATTGTTTATTACTAACCACTAAATATCATATTTTCTGTTGCCCATTGGGAGACTGTTGATACCTGATTGTAATATAGTACTAGTATTTTATACTACTTTTGTTATTAGCAAAACATGACTACATATTGTATTGATGACTAAATGAATACCATATTCTTTTTTTTTTTTTTTTTTTTTTTAGATACCGTTATCCTTTGTGATCCATTTATTAGAAAATTTTAAAACCACTTTCTTCCTTAACCTGCTATTTTGTTGGCCATCATTTTATGGACCTGTATATACATCACTCCATTATTATATTTATCAAATACTATTGCAAATCTGTGTTATGTCTGCATTCCGTGTTCCTCTAATACCACCATAATTTTGTCATATTTATAAAGTACAGTATAGACAAGTAGTTACAAAAGATGAAAACTTGCTACACACAAGGGAATCACAGTAACGTCATATATTTATGAGAAAATCTTTGGAGCAAGACGGGGATTGAACCAGTGTCCCGGGTAATCGCAGATGCACCTTAACCTATGGACCATGATATGCTAAAGGTTATAGATCTTGGATTCACCCAGGTCCACCAGGATTCACCTGGATCCACCAGGAGTCTGGAGGCACTGATCTGGTAGCCAGTACCAATAAAAATCTTATTTAACATGATATAAAAATGCATATTATATATATATTAAATATATTTTTATTTTTTAAGTACACAGATACAAAACAGTACTGTGTAGCACAGCATTGCAAGCTAGGTGTACTCAAGTTGTACTTTAACAGTGATGGTGAAAACAGTGATAGATCTCATCACGAGAAATTATTACCATATGTATACCTTTCACCGTAAAGGTCATCACAATCTGGATTAGTCAATAATCAAATTTCATATCCCTCAATTGCACATTGTGTACATATATTAACTTATTTTTTTATTGGTTTCATATTAAGGTCAAAATTCCATACCAAATAAATTACTACCCTTAAGAATACAGAAAAAAAAAGTTTCTTTGAAATATAATTTATATGCTAAGTAACTGTCTCAATTCATTAGATTTTAAGTGCTAATGATGAAAACACATTTCACAATGACTACATTTTTGAATCACATATTTAATAATAATGAAGACTAATAGCTAACACCGTTACTCATGACTAAAAGAGAAATCACTCGTTTACCAATTTCAAAGTCAATTCAGAGATCACATTGGTTACCAAATAACATTCATGATAGGCTGCATCATCATATTAATCATGCTTAATATCCATGGTAAATTACATGATCATAATCACTAACAAAATTCATGATAGAGTGCGTGATCAAACTAACCAGCTGCATTTGTCATGACTGGATGTATCCACTTTGGCTACCTGCAACACCAATGGTTGACTGATAAATCTGGCCATCTATTATAACATCTATGGTGCTCTTGACCATGCTTGAGCTAAATTCTGCAGACTGTCTCAAACAAATTTATAATATTTACTGTGTATGACGGCTCCCATAGCTTATGGCAAAGACAGACTACCAATTCTACAAGCCTTTTTTTTTGGTTGGCTGAATGCTCGTAAATACTGAAAAGTTAACATGTGTACCTGTAACACAGTAGAATATCAATGACTCATCTTAAAACTGTCAGGAGTTCGGCTGGACATTCATAATGCCTCCTATGGATCATCGATCCACGACACATTTTCCACTGCTGATGAAAAGCATTAAACAATTTACTTCCATCAAACAATGCACCAATACCAACATTATATGGAAACACTGATCACCCAAACACCATGTTATCCAATAATACATCTTTTGATATTTTATCAAAACCTTCTAGTTATGTGGACCAGACTTGGTCCAAAAAATACATACTCAATACAGTATCTAATCAATAGCTACATTCTAGTTATATAGACCAAACCACTTTTTCTCCTAATGCCTTTAAGTGAGCAATAATAATTACATTCTACTGTGCGTGCCAATTGTGAACCAACAAGCCAGGAGCAGTTAGCTCCAAAAATCTTTCTACACTAAAAATTTCTACTGCTTCTTGGTTAGAGCTATAAACCAATGAGCTATAAACCAATTCTAAAACAATGCATTTACAATAAAGTAGCCTGATATCTTACCTAGTTGAAATAAGTGACTTATTGCCATGGCTTAAAACACAAAGAACATTTTTTGTGTCATATCTTAACTTGCTTATTGTGAAACTTTTACGTCATACGTGTATTTGTGTATTACAAGGTAAATATAGAAATGTGGGCATTTATACACATCTATTGGTGACATTAGCATTCTAAGCATTATTCTCTGAATTGGACAGCTGAAGTATTTTGATGATCAGTGTCAATATATTGAAAACCAACTGAAACTCAAAATTGATCTTACCTTATTAATCTAGTAATGAAACCCCTACAACTCAAGTAACACTAGAATAAAGGCAACATATACTGTAATAGTACTGGCAGCACCGGGCATTCAATATAAACTTTACCAAATACTGTATATTACATTTGATTTCCCAGTGACTGATGTTTAGGAATAAACACTAAGCCCAACAAAATTATGGCTATTAAACAAAGGTTTTCCTCTAGTTACGATACTACAAACATAAGGAATCAGAAAAATATATATACTGTATACTACATACACAAACCTGACAAAAAGGAACAATATACTTATATAAACACTCATCTACATTGTATAAATATATATAAACAGTATATATACTGTATATTTAGATATCTTTAATACAGTATATATAAATATATATATATATACTTATATATAACTTATGAGCAGCAAAGACAATCAATTTTTTTATAAAGAAACCAACAGAAAATGCAAAATCTGAATGTTTTGTTATTAGCCATAGCAAGAACTCAGTCTGTTTTCCTTCCCCCTTAGGTTTTTAATTATCAATGTCAAGCTCAAAATGAAGTTATTGGATGGCTCAAAAGTGGAACTCTTTTTACTCTTCCTCTTCTTTTTGCTGGTCTTTACAATGAAACCATCATAATTGTCCTTGTCATTACCATCATTGCTATTGCTGTTATCCATATTGTTATTGTTGATATTCTCCTTGTCATTCTGATATGAAATGCTCTGGTTATTTTCATTACTGTTACCATGAATGTGACTGTTGTCATTATTGCTAACATTATTATTATTTTCAACATCAAGGCTGATGGTGGTTAAGTTGATGTCATCAAGATCATCAACCTCTGTGGTGTCGGTGGTGGTAGTATCAGTGTCTTCATCAGTTGAAGTAGAGGTAAGAGCCAAACCTGGGTCACTGGAATGCTGACCTCGGTCGCATTTCCCTGTCGCTATCCGAAGCACGACGCTGCAAGCACTTGCGTTTCCTCATTGCCTTTTTCTGGTTCTTGGCACGCTGGCCCAAAATTGAGGAGTTGGAGCGGAACAGTTGGCGGGACACCACCTCATTGAAGCGTACACTCTTTTTCTCTCCAAGCTGGAAGAAATGCTCTCTTCGACACTTTCATCTCCTTCCTCTTCTTCCTGCACTCTCTGCTTGTTCTCAGAGACATCAAGGACAGCATAGGAGCTCATTGGCACCAACGGTGTCATGGAAGTGGACAGAGCCAACATTCGATTCACTAAGGGAGCGGGTGCGACGCTTCAGGATGCCACGGGGCCATGAGCATGTAGGACCTCGCAACCTAAGAGTTGGGCTAGATTCAGTCTCACACATGCTGACTGTCCGAGACATTCGTGGCATCCGAGCCACCCCTTTGTTGCCTTCTCCACCATCCTTCTTCTCTACCGTTTCCACAGCGGTCACACACTGAAATATAAAGGGCAGATGTCAAACTCAGATTTACATAGGAAGCAATGGCTTGGGGAATATAGGGGAGTTCTAGGGAATATGGAGAAACAGAAATAAACATGGACATGAGAGACTATTTGAAAACATCAACAAAATTCATAAACATTGCAGAAAACTGAAGAACATCACAGAACATGATGAATCAGAAGGAAAAAAACGAGAGGAAGGATAATGAGGGAAAGAAGCATATGAGAGAGAGAAAGAGAAAGAGAGGAAAGAGAGAGGAAGAGAAAGAGAGAGAAAGAGAAAGAGAGAGAGAGAGAGAGAGAGAGAGAGAGAGAAGAGAGAGAGAGGAGAGAGAGAGAGAGAGAGAGAGAGAAGAGAGAGAAAGAGAGAGAGAAGAGAGAAAGAGAGAGAGAGAAGAGAGAAGAGAGAGAGAGAGAGAGAGAGAGAGAGAAAGAGAGAGAGAGAGAGAGAAGAGAGAGAAAGAGAGAGAAGAGAGAGAGAGAGAGAGAAGAGAGGAGAAGAGAGAAGAGAGAAAGAGAGAGAGAGAAGAAAAGATGAGAGAAGAGAGAGAAAGAGAAGAGAGAAAGAGAGAGAAGAGAGAGAAGAGAGAGAGAAAGAGAGAGAGATAGAGGAAGATAGAGAGAGAGAGAAGAGAGGAAGAGAAGAGAGAGAAGAGAGCAGAGAGAGAGAGAAGAGAGAGAGAAAGAGGAGAGAGAGAGAGAGAGAAAGAGAGAGAGAGAGTGAGACGAGAGAAAGAGAGAGAGAGAGAGAGAGAGAGAGAGAGAGAGAGAGAGAGAGAGGAAGAGAGAGAGAGAGAGAGAGGAAGAGAGAGAGAGAGAGAGAGAGAAAAGAGAGAGAGAAAGAGAGAGAGAGAAGAGAGAGAGAAAGAGAGAGAGAGAGAGAGAAAGAGAGAGAAGAGAGAAGGAGAAAGAGAGAGGAAGAGAGAGAGAGAGAAAGAGAGAGAAGAGAGGAAAGATGAGAGAGATGAGAGAGAGAAAGAGAGAGAGAGAGGAGAGAAGAGAGGAGAGAGAGAGAGAGAGAGAAGAGAGAATAGAGAGAGAGAGGAGAGAAAGAGAGAGAGAGAAGAGAGAAAGAGAGAGAGAGAAGAGAGGAGAGAGAGAGAGAGAGAGAAGAGAGAATAGGAGAGAGAGATGAGAGAGAGAGAGAGAGAGAGAGAGAGAAAGAGAGAGAGAGAAAGAGAGAGAGAGAAAGAGAAAGAGAGAGAAGAGAGAGAAAGAGAGAAAGAGAAGAGAAAGAGATAGAGAGAAAGAGAGAAAAGAGAGAGAAAGATAGAAAAGATAGAAAGAGAGAAAGAGAGAAAGATAGAAGAGAGAGAGAGAATGAGAAAGAGAGAAAGAGAAAGATAGAGAGAAAGAGAGAAAGACACAAAATTAGAAGGAATAATGAAGCAGGAAGAGGAATCATCTAAGCGAAACCAAACCGTTGTAAAATAGGTAGGCCTAAAACAAGTTGCCACCCCGCGATATGGAAGAGGTGGCGGGAAGTCAGTAGACATTGCATGTACTCCCTCCAGTGACGTCACAACACATCGACCCACCGCTACCCCCCCCCCCCCCCACCGACCCTCCCTTTTTATCCACTCCAAGATATGTACCCCCACTCCCCCTTCTTTACCACATCTCAGATATGTACCAGCCAACCCACGCTATATGTATCCCTCTCCCCCTCACTCCTTGACAACACTATTCCGTTGTTGTTATGTCCTTTAGAATTCCTAGAGTACAAAACACGTGTTTGGGTAAAACAGTCAAACGCCATCCATAGTAGCTAGGGGTACTATTTGTGGAGGATGGCTTAGGGTTTGCTTCCGTTGCTTTGGGGAATGTTTGAAGTCAATGAATCCTCAAGGCTATGCTCGTCCAAGCTACAACTAACCGCAAAACGCAATCAATTTTAATGTTCTGAGCTGTACGTTACATCCGTAATTTATCTCAGATCTAAGTTAGTTCATGCCCCGACAGGTTGAGGGCCTCAGGACTACTACTGACCTTTAAAATACTGAGTCAATTGAGACATTAATGCAGACCATTTCCATGAAAAGTTGGTAGTATTATAACACATGGGTGATATATACAGTCCTTCGGACTTTGGACTTCTTTTGATCATTACACACACACAAACGACAGTAGCTTCCAGCTTTAAATGTTTCAATGTACGACATTTATTCATTATACACCCCATACCCATCCCGTGGGCAGTGGTGTTACAGAGGAAGACGGTAATCCACTTCAAAATCCATCTGGAAAAAATTGTCAGGAATAATGGAAGAACCTTTGACAAGCCACCGGCTTCCTGTCCTCTGGGGAATTATACATGCCAGCCACTGATGCGACTATTTAGCATGGATGATACGTGAACACGAACAGAAGCCAAGTACCCAAGTGAGCCACCAGACAGTTTCCTCAGTGACAGCAGAGAAAACAAATTGAATGCGTCGTGACGCAGTGGACAGCGCAGTCGATTCCCAACCGAAACGTTTTTAATTTGATTTCTGCGACATGATGAAGACTTTTTAGGGCTCCATTTCCTTTCACCTGATGCCTCTGTCCACTTGGCACTAGACAAGGGTTGCATCCTGGGGAAGGTCAGTCATTGATCTTGCCTTGATAAACCTAACATGTTCCCTGTCCCAAATAATGACAAACCACATGGCATCCAATTAGTCAGGAACATACGCTAGTCGATTAAGGGCTGGGAAACGGGACCCAAGAACTGTAACTCACCCCCCCCCCCGCAAGTACAACTAGGTGAGTAGAGACAATGGCCAGGAGGTGCGCATGTAGCCTACGTTAAACCGGTATACAGTATAACATAACCATTGTGGGATGACCTTGACAGTGTATCTGGAGCCGGCCAGCCAGCCAGACACGCAGTTCGCCAGCGCTTCACTCCCACCATCCTTCCCGCTGTCACACTACCATCACTCCGCGACAACCACCACCCAAAAGATACGACAACCACCCCCCACAACCACCCCTCACCGCACATACCTACCCCTTCACCACACACAACCACCCTTCACCACACACAACCACCCCTTCACCACACACAACCACCCTTCACCACACACAACCACCCTTCACCACACACAACCACCCCTTCACCACACACAACCACCCCTTCACCACACACAACCACCCCTTCACCACACACAACCACCCCTTCACCACACACAACCACCCCTTCACCACACACAACCACCCCTTCACCACACACAACCACCCCTTCACCACACACAACCACCCCTTCACCACACACAACCACCCCTTCACCACACACAACCACCCCTTCACCACACACAACCACCCCTTCACCACACACAACCACCCCTTCACCACACACAACCACCCCTTCACCACACACAACCACCCCTTCACCACACACAACCACCCCTTCACCACACACAACCACCCCTTCACCACACAACCACCCTTCACCACACACAACCACCCCTCACCACACACGACAGCCACTAGTGAATACCTACGGTCCAAAACTTGTCAACCACAGCACCACACCGTCCCAACGAGTCTCACTACAATCTGCAATCACCCCAATCACAGCACCACACCGTCCCAACGAGTCTCACTACAATCTGCAATCACCCCAACCACACCACCCAAACCACATAACCAACAACCACAATCTCAACACAATGACGAGCACCTCAACCCCACACCCGCTATGCTCGTCAGACACCCACACCCCCCATAATAAAACACCCACGCCCTCTTCCCGTCTTGCAAGCTTCGCCTCTGCCTCCTCTACACACACACACACATACACACATACACACACACACACACGAAACTATCATACACAAGATCATCGATAAAAATTGGCAACATGACCATAGCTTGGGGTCAAGCGATGCATCATAAACCGGTATTCGTGCGTTGACGCAGACACATTCGTGGTGGCGAGATGCCATGCGCAGTTATCAGTAGGCTTCTCTGGTTGCGGGGACTCCGTTACCCGCTCTAAGCTGCTGCTCCGGTTGGGTTTCTGGCGTCATATTTGATATTAACTCTCAACCTGTTTTGTGGCGCACAACACAATGAAGATTTGTTAATTAAATTAATATTTTTCTGTAATTTAAATTATTGTATATCCACTGTCCCATTGTCCTATTCAGAGAATGTAAGCACAGTGTAAATATCCAAATATTGCACTACAAATCTAAGCCCTAAAAATACTATGATAAGTCTTAATATCTTCCCAAACTTAGCTTCAGCACAGCAGGTAAACAAGCTCCGCACTTATTGGAAACATAGTAAAATAATCTCCAGTATTACATAAATTAGTAAATGAATTCCTAAGGTTAACTGTGAACGATTTCCTGGTCACCACACAGCTTCGGGGAACAAGTTCACGGACCCCGAGGCCCTTGTGACACTAGACAGGGTTGGTATTGTAGGCATAACCAAGTTTTGGTTAGATACGGTAAAAGACTAGCAGGCAAAGTAAGCTATTCCAATATACACTTTTCACTAATGAAAAATTAAGCTACACTAGTTGTATAGTAAAGCTATTAGTTAAACCATGCATAAAACCTATAATAAAAAGTATACAGGATACTGAGAATACTCAAAGATGAATTTAAAGAAAGCAGAATAGTGCAAATAGGAACTAGCAGGTCCATTGTTCAACACAGTGAAGTATGTCAAACAAAAACACCTGTATGGGGAAGCAAGTAACAAGATCAGCAGACTAACATTGTCACAACTCGAATACCACTTAGCTACAAGTATCTGGCAGTTGGGCTTGTATAGGGATCTAGATGAAGTAAAGTGTAAAAGTGTGTGGACAAAGACTGCGACACACACTAGAACATTACACCTTAGACTATGACAAACTGGATTTATTTAGAGATAAATCTAAACACACTCAGCATGAAATAACAAACCAGCTTATTAAAATGTCTGAAAGCCTTGCACTGTATCCATGCTTCGCTTCATGTAGATAAATGACATAAGATAAAGGAACAAGCAGTGTGAAGACTAGTAGTAGGCTAATAATAATAATAAACAGCAGTTTTCCTATGATCCCGTAATACCTCAAAGATAAATCAGTTACGTACTAATGAAAAAAATAGCCATTAACGTATAACGTTTAACTGTAAATACATAGTTATTATAGTTAACATTTATTTAACTAGTTGACATTATAATTATACGGTGTGCAGGATAGAGGTAATTGTTAATGTAATAATATTCGTTGAGGTCCGATATACCTTTTGTGCCCTCATTAATATTTTTTTGCTCTACCGGTCACAAGACGGAAGAGAATGGGGAGCCGAAGAGGAGGGAGCAGAAAGAGGGGCAGGAAGAGGGCTAGGAGGGGGGAGGAAGAGGGCCAGAAGGGGAGTTGAAGAGGAGGGGGGGGGAGTTGAAGAGGAGGGGGGGGGGGTTGCAAGAAGCGAAACGGGGGGGGGGGGCAAGAGGAGAGGAGAGTTAGGTCTGAAGAGAGCGGGCAAGAGTGGACCTAAAAATAACGTCACGCAGGTGTCCTTGGACAAAACAAAAAGGAGAGCAATAAAGATGTAGTGAGCTTCCACTATCGCCAGAATGACATGCCCAGAGGCTTGTTCTACCGCTCGCGCTATCCAAACTGATCTCTCTCGCCGCCTCGTATAATTCTCAATATTTTCCAACGGCTCTTACACTAAAAAGAATACCGTCTCACCTCTGTACGGCTCATCCGGAGTTCAATCTTCCGGACAGGCCCTTGAGATGGGAAAGACTTGTGTGGTTGCTCCTCCTGGGGATCCTACCGTCTGTGGGGAACCGTGAGGGGACAGCCCGTTCTCGCAAGCGTTCTCAACATCAAGAAACTTTTGTATTATTAAAGTGATTTACCCTGACCTACAAGAGGACTCACGAATAGAAAACGGGACATTATGTCAATTTCGCGAGCCGCTACAATTAGTTAGGTCAGGTGCCTTAGGTGCAGTGTACGTCAGATTGCGAGGTGCTATTATGAGGACGTGTTACTCAGATCCTGGGGACCAGCAGCGTCATGGTAGTATAATTCCTCGTTGCGAGGGTGAAAGGACAGAGCTATTCTTAACCCATCCACGATACCCAGGTAGCCAGCGTTAGTAGTCATTTCTCCTTACCAAGATATTTTTTTCAATTATCACCCAAAAGCGTGACAGTTGGTTTTTCTCATGAATTCAAGAAGTGTCCTGGACTCCTTTAGCAACCGCTTAAACGTGTCATGGCAACTATCTTGAACTTTGTTCAGAGAACGATACACGTTTCCTTGACAATGGCAATACAATGATACCTGCTTGATGGGGTTCTGGGAGTAGATCGACTCCCCAAGCCAGACTCGAGGCCAAGCTTGACTTGGTTAGCAAAATCTCCAAAACAATCAAGCCAAATTGTATATCTTTAAATGTATGCTGTGGAGATATAGTTTATTACAAAACTTTGTATTGCTACTCACAAACAGCAGAATCTCTCAAACAAACCTGTGGTATGATAGATTTGAAGTCGAGTTAGGTTGGCTTCGAGTACTTAGCCTTAAGGAATGGTTTAACTCTCCTGCCGCCCCCACCACAGCCAAGGTCACAACCATCATCTCTTAGCTAAGTAAACACGAGTCCTGTGACTGAGCTCTGCCTTCCTCACCCCCTCCCACTCCCAGCTGTGTCTGCCGCCCCCACCACCATCCTGCATGTCTGGCCCTGCTCTGGCCTCCTCAACCAGCTGCACGACCTACACCACGGTCCGTCCTCATAAACATGGGCCAAATCCGTCCTCACACACGCTGGCCAAATGCTCGTTAATACCACCACCTCCTCTCTATGAATCAAACGCATTTTACACAACTCACAATTAGTTCTCCCACGTACTATAAATGCAACAAATTACCAACCGATTAAAAAAACCATCTAACTTAGGATTATAAACTAAATTATAATATACAATTATACATATTTGAGAAAATACTGTTTTCGGTTACGCAATATATCAAAATTGACGAATGCATCTTAGGAGGTCGGACGTAGCCTGGGACAACATTGCCTGAGGATGGGGGTCGTCCATCAACTCCCCTCAGTAAACATACCCAGCGAGAGCCACCACAACCTGCCAACAAGGATGGCAGCCACCACAACCTGCCAACAAGGATGGCAGCCACCACAACCTGCCAACAAGGATGGCAGCCACCACAACCTGCCAACAAGGATGGCAGCCACCACAACCTGCCAACAAGGATGGCAGCCACCACAACCTGCCAACAAGGATGGCAGCCACCACAACCTGCCAACAAGGATGGCAGCCACCACAACCTGCCAACAAGGATGGCAGCCACCACAACCTGCCAACAAGGATGGCAGCCACCACAACCTGCCAACAAGGATGGCAGCCACCACAACCTGCCAACAAGGATGGCAGCCACCACAACCTGCCAACAAGGATGGCAGCCACCACAACCTGCCAACAAGGATGGCAGCCACCACAACCTGCCAACAAGGATGGCAGCCACCACAACCTGCCAACAAGGATGGCAGCCACCACAACCTGCCAACAAGGATGGCAGCCACCACAACCTGCCAACAAGGATGGCAGCCACCACAACCTGCCAACAAGGATGGCAGCCACCACAACCTGCCAACAAGGATGGCAGCCACCACAACCTGCCAACAAGGATGGCAGCCACCACAACCTGCCAACAAGGATGGCAGCCACCACAACCTGCCAACAAGGATGGCAGCCACCACAACCTGCCAACAAGGATGGCAGCCACCACAACCTGCCAACAAGGATGGCAGCCACCACCACCTGCCAACAAGGATGGCAGCCACCACCACCTGCCAACAAGGATGGCAGCCACCACCACCTGCCAACAAGGATGGCAGCCACCACAACCTGCCAACAAGGATGGCAGCCACCACAACCTGCCAACAAGGATGGCAGCCACCACCACCTGCCAACAAGGATGGCAGCCACCACCTGCTGCGACTCACACCAACACCTTTGCCAAAAACACTTCCCTGCAGCACCTGCCCCATAACAAACCTCGCGCGCATGTAGGGCACATCTCTTGGCCCAGGATTCATCAAGTATTTACGCGCCCATTACGACACCTGTACATCTTTCAACAATTATAATAGCTGTGTTTACATTTATTAAACAGTTTATGAGCTCCTCATTATTGTTACCAGGTTCTTTATAATAAACAAGGATTGTGAAGTTTCGTAGCTCGTAAACTGCTTAGTAAATGGAGCAAACCCACCATAATTGTTGAAAGATGTACAGGTTTCGTAAGTGGACAGATGAATCCTGGGCCCGGGCTAGCCAAGAACAGAAGCTACAAACTCCCAAAAGAAAATCCATAAACAACTTTTTAGCTCGCAAAATTAACAAACATATGTGAATCAATTTTTAGATATCAATAACTTATTTGGATGTACACAGGCCGAGTCCAACCACTCTGACACGTCGGTACAGGTACAGCAGATGTCTTGCTGCTTGTGGGGTCGGCGTTCGATTCCCAATAGTTCAATTGATTGGGCACGGTTCCTTCCTTAATCCTATCCCAGCTCCTCGTCCTCGTATCCCTTCCAAGTGCTGTATAGTCATGTTGACTTAGCACTTTCTTCTTTTAATTACCTTACCTATACACAGACTGGGGCCAACAACAATGTGTCACAAGACATCATTACCAAAATAACCCTCACTTCTCTCAGGCTAGGTTTGTTCAAGCGGCTGTCAAACCCCTAGACGCATTCATCAATTTTAACGTACTGCGTGTTAAAAAAAAAAGTCAATTTTATGTTAATATCATTGCATACTAAAATGTTTTAAATACTTATGCCTAAGTTACATTAGTTAGTTTGATTCTGTTGGGTATTATTGAGATTTGGCAATGCGTGAATGAAGCATATAGAGGGGGTGCAATTCCAGCAAAGGACGTGAACGAAGCACTGCTAGAGTACAAACGTCAATAGTACAAACGTCATCAGTCTAGTCCTGTGTAAAGCGTTTTTTTTTCCATTAATAAACAGTAGGGTTTGGTGGCTGGATTAAGAAACATTTGACCCTTGTTGATGATGACGGGATGCAATCAATATCAGAATATCGGATCACAACCCAAAGGTTGTGATCCGCCTCCCTCGGTCCAGGGAGTGGGGAAAATGGCGGACAAAACGCTACCTTCTTAAACTAATTCGAGATTGGTGGAGTTCAATCACAACGTGCTACGTGCGGCCCCGTGCGGCGGTGCTGTGCGGTGTTGCCACAGGTACTAACTTGCTCTTCACGTGATAAAAAGATAAACACAAAATAACCTACAAGTGGGTGGTTGGGGTCCACTGCCTGATAATGATACACAATAGAAATAAAATGCAGATAAGCGGGAATTTCAATGTTTACCCTATCTCTTATCAACGGTGTTATCGGAGTCCGTAATGCAAGCAAGACGCCCTGGTTAGGTAAACAGACGCTCGACCGGATACACGATACACACCAAAATTGTGAATGAAACTACACACACACACACAACGGTCTTGTATATTTACATGAAGATGTGTATACATGTGGTATCTTATAGGCACGTCCACGTTAAGTTTGGTTGTCCTTTCCTAGATCTTAAGACTTGCATAGAGGGGTACAATATCCTCAACTGACACCGTCAGTGTACGCACTGCTAGTCACCACAGTCTAACTGATAAGCTCCATTTCACGATAGCAACTTCTAATCACTTATAAAATTACCAAAACCTACCATCCTGCCACCACCACCACCCTTAACCACCCATCCTGCCGCCACCACCCTTAACCACCCATCCTGCCGCCACCACCCTTAACCACCCATTCTGCCACCACCACCCTGCCACCACCGCTACATTCTCCGACATGAATCGCGAGACCATCCCCCTCCTTACCATAGTCACCACCAGCTGGTAATAGCCATCATGAATGCCATGGCATGCGTCTCAAGCCAGCCTGTACCCTCTGGATTATTCGTGATCCATAACCCGGGCCAGGATTCATCAAGCATTTACGTGTGCACTTACGAGACCTGTACATGGCGACTTGGTTGTATTTGTTAGTTTAGAAAGTTCGTAAGTTAAGATTATTATAAAAAGCCTCGTAGCAGTTAACTGCTTCATAAATGCAAATTAAGCCACAATGCTTGAGAAAAGATGTACAGGTTTCGTAGGTGGACGCGTAGATACTTGATAAATCCTGGCCTTGTCGACCTTCTTTTATTATTAACAAACCTTGGTATGCATAGCAATATGCTGGTACCCTATTCAATATGAGGGATTACAGAGTACAGCTCAAAGACTAGCTAGGAGTTCATCTAGTATCCCCGTCTCGCAGGATGGTTCGTCGTACGTGGAATGTGAACATGAAATGCGAGTCTACTCATCTAACCTGCACTAGCACACTCTGGATAGAGCTCAAGAATATCTTACGCGCGAGTGCATGAAGTAGTTACAGAGTTCAGAGTACCTCATACCATCTAGTTTGAAATCATTCAGAACAGGGCAATCACAGGTACAGTGTTGGAGAGTATGTCGCAGCTCTTGTTCACATAGTTTACAGTTGGAGTGTTCACCATTGGGGGGACTCGTCACCTGCCATAGATATAGATATCCCAGCCTAATTCTTGCAATTATAATGTCTCACTGACTAGTGGACGTTCTGAGCTGTCCATATATATTGTTCTCTGTTCTAAACATATAACTCCTTATACTAGTGCTTCCTGTCCTTTGAGTGTCAGTGACTGCTTTTCTGGCCTCCCCAATTTCCTGGAATATTGCCGTTTTTACAACAATTTGGAATGCATAGTTCTAACTCAATTTCGTGTTCATCACACGCAGCTTTACCTGCCTCGTGTCGGCTCAACACTCAGAAGAGGTGAGTGAAGCATGCCCGGATATGCGTGATCCGCCAAGCCATCAGTTGACGGGACACAGTCTTGACTGTGGCTTGCAATAACAATAGAGTACCATGTGTTGCGATTTGCTTAATATGATGGCCGAGTTGGTACACAGGGCTTCGAATGGATATGCGGGTAGCTGCAAGCAAAACCTGCCTGACCATACGGGTATTGCCACACAAACATGGCCACCAGGCCTGACTCGGTGAGTAGAATAACTCTCGAAACCCACTACTGGTGAAGGCGGCCATTACCTGTACTAGTGCCAGGGTTCAGTACTACCTTCACTGGCTAACTAGGCCACGTCACACCACTCGGCCTAAAAAGCATGATAGGCTACGGCACCCCATACAACCGGCACGCAAAGCCTCGGCAACCTAGAATGGTGCTCAAGGGAAACGCTACGTATGTATGTATTTACTATTTGTGCCTGCAGGATCGAGCCGTTAGCTCTTGGATCCCGCCTTTCTAACCATTGGGTATCTAATGAACTGACTCGACCTAGTTCTCTTTTATCATATCTTCTACATATTTATGTTTCGCACACAATCCCCAGGATGCAGCCCGACGCAGCAGTCTAACTCCCAGGTTCCTATTTAATGCTAGGTGAACAAATGCATAAGGTTGAAAGAAACTCTGCCCATTTGTTTCTACCTCCGCCGGGCGTGGGAATATATATACAGGCGATGAGTCACAATAACGTGGCTGAAGTATGTTGACCAGACCACACACAAGAAAGTGAAAGGACGACGACGTTTCGGTCCGTCCTGGACCATTCAGACCTGAATGGAGTCCGTATATACCTGAATGTATATACATGGAGTATATATATTCCGAATGTGACTGTCCACTATAGCCCCTAAAACTATTATTGACCAAGCACAAATAAAGAACTTGCCCCCCCCCTCCCTCCGTAGTGAAGGAGCCAAGCAGGGAGACAAGAAGCCATCTATGCAGTCCACCGACCCGGCCCAGAGAGCTCCACAAGTACAGTGTTGAGCACACACACACACACACACACCTCCCACTAATGTTTACGTCTACATAACCTTGAGACTGGACGGGTCCTGCCTCACTCCCTCACAACCCAAGTTATTATTATTAACATCTTCATTGACAAAATTAATTACAATTTTGCCTAATCTGAGGATTTCGATTAAGTCTTATTAAAGTGAGGATAATGCTGGTATTGACTGTCACGCAGGACAGAGGGTCATACATAAGACAATAAGTCTAAACTGTAGGCGGAAGTACATATATATCATGGTTACAATCAATGTTTTAATGTATGGATATGTGAAAACACTTTCTATTTATTGTGCACTGCCACACAAGGGCAGGGATGGGTTTATAACTGATGCAGCTTAGAAATAATATAAATAAAAATTGTTCTTCATTCTTTAAAATGGACAAGCAAATTTTGGATAAACAGTTAGGATGTCATCCAGAACAACCGGGCTGTGGTGGGTATGTGGGCCTGCGGGTCGCTCCAAGCAACAGTCTGGTGGACCAAACTCTCACAAGTCAAGTCTGGCCCCGGGCCGGGCTTGGGGAGTAGAAAAACTCCCAGAACCCCATCACGCAGGTAACTCAAGTGACATAATCCGCTTTGTGCGGACAACTCCCACGTTTTATGTGAGAATTTGTTTTGTTGCTACCATTAGGAACTAGTAACGAATAGCGAAACGCTACGCGTACTAGTGGCTGTACAAGATTGTAACAACTCTTCTATATATCAATAAAAAGAGTGAGGAGTGAGTCCATTTACATTATAACCATTTTTGAGCACACACTAACTATACACCTCCACAATACGTTCAATACAACAACAGTTATACAAAATCTACCGAACAGTTATATATGAGCTCTTCTCCCCAATATAACCACACCTTAGTCAACTTAGTACAGTTGACTAATGCGCATCTGAGAACGTCCCGTGCGTAGGTTCGAACCCTCATCAAGGCCCTTGTGGATTTGTCCATTTACATTATAACCATTTTTGAGCACACACTAACTATATAATAGCCAGCAGCTGTAATTTATTTTCTCGTGGGCTTAGGCAGCAGAAGAATCCCCACAACCCACTCCAGGTATGCTCCAGGCATGCTTCAGGTATGCTCCAGATATGCTCCAGGCATGCTCCATGCATGCTCCAGGTATTCCATCTTAGCAAGAAAACAAACCCAGCAACTTAAAACAGGATCTTTTTACTGACTGGCTTATATTATCTTCGTCAGTAATCAAGATCAGGGAATAAGAGCAGCTGGATTTTTTGTAGCGTTACGCCTTGTTTGGCCAACTCTGGTGCAGTTTGAAGGGGGGGGGGGGAAGAGACCCATTGCCCCGGATAAGAGAATATGCTGCACCCGGGAGCCTTGTGGGGTTCGCGGGCGCTTACATAATGTCTTCCCCGTACCTTCTCCCCAATATAACCACACCTTAGTCAACTTAGTACAGTTGACTAATGCGCATCTGAGAACGTCCCGTGCGTAGGTTCGAACCCTCATCAAGGCCCTTGTGGATTTGTCCATTTACATTATAACCATTTTTGAGCACACACTAACTATACACCTCCACAATACGTTCAATACAACAACAGTTATACAAAATCTACCGAACAGCCACCAGCATCATATAACGGTGACTGATACCTCTGTATATGTATAGGTATCATCATCATTGACCAATAAAGCCATGCTCGCCTACCACCATTCCAATACCCACCATTCCGGAAAGTGCAGACGTTCAAAAATGGGAATGCAATTTCACCTGACGGCCCCCAGGCTTAACATTTAATTTCCTCATAATGCGTTATGTCAAATGGCGTTAACCATTGGCGTAATCCAAGCATTTCCCAGCAAATGGCTTGCATAAATCTATCTGGATTTACCTGCTCCATGGCTCGTGTTTCAACAATCCAGTTCAGACAACTTAAATTTTGATTTTTTAAATTCAAATAGGGAAGAGGGAAGGCAGTTAATATGGGAAGAAGGGGGGGAGGCAGTTAATATGGGGAGAAGGGAGAGTGGCAGTGAATATAGGGGGAGGGAATTTTCAGGGGGAAAACGCAAAGCCATTACGATAATATAGCACATCGAAGGGGTTAGGATAAGGTTTTGGGATGGGACGGAGGGAAGGAATGGTGCCCAACCACTTGGACGGTCGGGGATTGAACGCCGACCTGCATGAAGCAAGACTGTCGCTGACAATAGTGGGGGAGGGGTGCAGAGAAGAAGCAAGAGTGACAATAGTGGGAGGGGGAGAAGAGTGACAGAGTAGGAGCAGGAGGGGGGGGAGAGTGGCAGAGTAGGAGTGACAGTAGATGGGGGAGGGAGAGTGGCAGAGAAGTAAACAGTAGAGGGAGTAGAGGCGGTGTTGGCAGGCCATTGCCCCTTCACTATATGTAGGTCAGAGCCAATGCATGGAACACCACGCACATCAGTCTGTTGCCAGGCGGACAGCCTAGTGCCACAGAAGCGTTTCAAATGTTCGGCGGGCTGAGCCCATGCGCTGAGAACACATTTCCAAAGTACACAAATATCATTTACTGGTCGAGTAGGCGTGGATTACTGAATATACAGGACCAGCCCCACCATTGCGAACATTAATAATAAACTACGCAGATTAAAATATCTGTGGGAAGGAAGGCATTTAAAGGACAACGCTATTTACACGTAGATTTATCAAAGTAAAATTTTGAATTTGTAGGATTAGGTAAATTAGCTACATGCCAAGTACACAGGGTAATTCACATGACTAGTGCAATTTGAGAATTAGAGGTTATTTTAATTAACGAAGGAATTCAATTGCGTGCCGACTAGCATTGCAAGAATATACGCTGCAGTTCCAATTGAAGAATTAAAGGACTACATATGGTAATTCGTGACATGAGGAAATTTCTCATTTCCATATTTTGTTGGCTGTATAGCTCATGGAATGAGCTTATGCTCAAATTTTCGTTTTAATATTGAGACCAGTTTGCTGACTACGATCAACAATAGCCTCACAGATCAAGCTATCATCAGCAAAGCCGACAGGTAATCAACATATTCAATATTGTTGAATACTAACACCCGGGAATAATGGGAAGGGGACTTTTGACAAGCCGCCGGTTTCCTGTCACCGTTGAGACGACTCGAGATGGTGGCCCTCAAGTATGTTCATGCAAATTGAACCGAAGTATAATTAATGGGTAATGCCAATCTGAAAACTCAAAACTAGTAAAAAAAAAAAAAAAGGATAGCATTGTTAATCCTAGAAGACATTGGAACATAGGACTACGTTAAAAATGAGGTAAACAAATTTTTTTTATTTAATTCTTTACTTTGATTGCTTGCTTTGCTCTGAAGCTTATATTCACCAAAGAGCCACATCTGACTAAATTTGGGTTATACAATTCTAGCGTTTACCACCATATACGTCTCATATTTCGTCACCTAATGTTTAAAGCCTATAATTGTTTTGACTTTAGAAGCTAAGCACGAAACAGTGTCCTACAAACATCTAAAACATCAATATCAAACTAATTGCAAATATTAGTATAGATATAGCATATTGTAAATAAAAATCATGTAACAAAGGCAACTCTACTCCACCGTTTTTACAGTAACATGATTTATTAGCATAAGTCTACTGATGGTATCGAATGTGTCTTAAGAGCTACTGAAAACGTTAAAAATATTTACTTCCTTCCATTACCTTTTAAAATGTCATATTGCGCAAATAACAAAAATTTACAACGCCCAGTGTTTCGCTGGGTAGTTTACAAAGCAAGAATTGTACTATTGAATATATAATGTAGTATTGCCTTGTAAATTTATGTATACAGTATATGATTTATATTGTATTTTATTAAATAAAGATAAAAATAAAAGTTTACAAGCAAGCAAGCACTCGTTCTCTATATGCTACAATGGTGAAATTTGGTATCTACAGTATATAAAAGAAGAAACCGCCACTGGACATTCTCGTTCGGTTCAATGACTTAATGCCATACTTCAGCAAAACCAACACGTAGGCTATAATCCATAAGACTCTCCCGCTACAGCTGTCATTCATCACGAGTATGTTCCGGTAGTTCGCAAGACTTTTAAAACGGCATATGATTTTTTTTTAAGTGGGGAAGGTTTCCGTTACTGACAGCTCTCTGCTAATGGATGCAAAACATTTAATCGCTGCCCATATAGGCAGGTTAGGTAGGCCAGTATGGTAGGTTTCTTGGCAGACCTGAACTCAATGTAATACACCCCATCTACTTTTTCAACACGTGTTATCAAGTATAAATGTAAAATGTCAGACATGTGTAAATGAATAAACAATCTCTTATGACTAAAATATAATTCTGACAATAGACAGCAGCTCAGAGCGGTCTTGCCCTGCCAATTACTAGACTATCAACTGAGGCAAGACATCACAATAACAATCGTAACACATACGCATCGCTGGCACACCTCTATATATACTACAAAAACTACGAGAGCGCGCATATGTTTTATCTTGTTCTTAAAAACTTACTCGTGAATCATTATTACTGCAGAGTAACTTACCTACTTGAAATCCTCTAAACATAAAACATCTTTCAAATTAAAAGTACATTAAATTTTAGCTTGTTTATTATTATTATTATATATTAATAAGAGCAGATGAAATATAAAAAATATAAATATTAGCATACAGCATTTACAAGGCTGACGTTACAGATGCATGTAACATTAAACGAATTAAAATTCAGTAATGGTGCCGAAAATTAATTCAAATCACCAACCCATATTCGAAAACAACGGAGAATAAAAATTGCCCCAACAAAAGCAGTATCATCAAACAAAATTAGCCGATGTTCAGAGCTACCTAACTCACTACCATTATTTGCTACATCCCTCCCCCCCCCCCCCTCAGTTCCCCCACCAACCAATAACCTCTCTCCCTCCCTCCCTCCGTTCACTGGTGACGAGAGGTCGATGGCTTGTGCGTCTTCAACTTGCTCTCGCACAAGACAGCACATATTACTTATTGCTTATAGTCGCTATTTCGGTTAGGTTGTGGTTTTCCAATCAGCTTTTCAAGGTAAACTCAAATATTCACAATAAATTAGTAGTCACATATGCACTTATTCATAAGCAAGTGCGAGAACGGGTTGACAAACATGCACCTGTGATGACGCCTGCAATCTAATTATTTACTAATTATTACTAGCGGTTACAGCATTAAAGTCTAAAGGACCTTGTATAAAATGCATAGGATTAGGAATATATTCCAGGGAGCTTTGACCACAATCATGGTGTTTGTGATATTCTTCTAAAACAGAAGCATTAATGGTTGTATTTATATATAGGGTATGTTGCCATGTGGTTCCTTGCGAGACTACGCCCTGAATTCTGGATGAACACCCCTCTAACTCCTGGAAGACATGCTTCCTCAATACATGCAACATTTAAAGCCACACTTTCACCTTTTCTCTGGCCTTGAATAAGACCACACCGTCATGCCGACGAAAACTTCACACTACCAACCCATCAATCCCACATTGTATACCTACACAAAATACCTAACCCCCTCCCAACATTCCCCCATCTTAAACTCTAACAATCTTCAACAATACGTACACATAATTCAAAATCATAGATATACGTAAAATAAGAACATCGCAAGAAATGAGACATAAAACAATGACACGCCTGTAGCCCAGAGGAAGACTTGAGCTTGCCAGACACCACCACGGTCTCCTCTCCTTAATTCCTTAGGTTTACCCTAGGCTACGACCAAATATAACAAATAAATCGAAACATCACCGACCTCCTAAGATGCGGGAATAACAAGAAAAACTTTAAGCCCAATCATTGTATAATACTGAATACAAGTGGCTCCAAACATAACATTATACTATATATGGGCTAAATATATATTACACAAATTTGCAGTGAGAAGGGGTTAATATAAATTACACAAAATTACAGTGAGTAGTAATATTTAGATTCACCCATAGCGTTGATTCTGTAATGAACATACGAGTACAAACACTCTGGCAATGATATTTCACAACAGGAAGCGTGTGACGGGTTGGGTAGCACTTAACACCCACACCAAGCATCCGGGCCTTGCCTCGCCTCTCTCTCTCTCTCTCTCTCTCCCTCCTCTCTCTTTCTCGCATCACTCAATACAATACACTGAAAATTATCCATTTAGCTAGTATTAAAACCAGACACACCACACTCTTAAACATGCATACGTTAACAGTCATGCTGCATGTACCACCGCGCATTTTCAATATTAATAGGTATAAACCCCATAAATGAATTAAACTCCATTTACAATTGGATCATCTTAATTTGACACATTCGTTCAGTTCCAGAAAACAAACTGATATTGCCTCATGACAAACTAAAAATAAATCTAATAGAAAGCAGTAAGCCAAAATGCATCAAACTATACATAAAACCTGACAGCTATAGCAATTTCAAGGATTGTGATTGTAGTATAAACAATGTACAGTACTATACTAGTTAGAGCTCACTAAATGACAACAATTCTAGTTAACCACATTAGTTTTGGAGAGAAGGCTAATTTAATTCCCACTGGACAATAAAGTTAAAGGAAGAGAAAAAAGGGAGAAACAATAGCAAAGTTCTAAGGAGTCTGCAACAAAAGGAATAGACAATGTTTGCTTAAAATTGAAACAATTGGTGTTAAGGATCTGTACTTGAACTTGAGAAAGTTACTGACCTTGCCTTGGAAACAACACCGACAGGGAATGCATGAACTATAGTTTTTTCAGTTACTGAAAACTCTACAAAAAAGCTGGGAAGGGCAAATGAAGAAAATTATGATAAAATATTTACAAATTTTGAGAGGTATTGTGAGGCAGAGAAAGATAGCTGGTACAATGGTTGAGAGGTGTATAGAAGCTATTGGGTTTAAAGGTGGCATTTACAGAGAAGAGTTATAAGACAGAGGCAGAGGGGGAGTTGTGAAGTATAAAACAAATAGCTTCACATTAAATCATCCTTGAATTAACATTTGCATTGCCAAAGATGGCTATGCTGACTGGATGATTTGAAAGTAAGTACCAAGTTATGCATGAGACTAAGATTTGTTAGTACCTTATACTAATGGAAACTTTTGCGAATGACTAATAATAAAATGCAATATTTGCTTAAGTACAGTAATTATCAAAAGAAGGCACCAAACCAGGAATACTATTTACCACCAGCAAAGTTTGCTCAGGTTAGACTCAATAGATCCATGTAAGGATAAATGCACTAATGCTAACAATGCTTTAGAATCTGGGAAAGTTTGTCACTTACAATCTACTGCATTAAGTTGTATCTCCAATACAATGACAACAATAAATCATGTCACAATTATGACATTGCAAACTACTAACAAATTTGAATGCGTGCTAATACTTTATGCAATATGTCGTGAAAGAGATAAATGCCAATGGAATACAAGTCACTTCACAGGCTTCAAATATGATTTTCAGACTTAACTAAACCCATGAAATCTGCTAACAAATACAAAATCAATGGTTAAAAATGTGTATTTATTTCGATTACAAAACACTTGCTGTCCAAAATGTATCTTCAGAAATTATAACCCCAGAGCAATGACACAATTTTAGTGCTGGGTAGACAGGATACCACGAGCGTAGCTCTCATCCTGTAACTACACTTAGGTAATTACTTAGGTAACTACACAATTACATGTGTGTGTAATTACTTAGGTAATTACACACACATGGAACATTTGAACTATGAATTTAAGAATTAATGCTAGGTATATGTCTACCATTATCCACAATTTTAAAAAGCAATTAGTAAATTAGTAATTAGTAAAAGTAAAATATAGGTATGTTATTTTTTGAACCCATCCTTAACTCCATAACAAAATGCAACTTACCTTATTTAGAGGTTCTTCAATGGACTCGATTGATTTTTGACTAGACTTCGCATCAGTATTCAAAGCACTGACAGGTGTTGGAACCACCGAGGCAAGATGCTCCTCATTTCCAATCTGGCATGACTCCCAGCGACCCAGCACAGCCTTTTTTATATTTATTTCCACAGCGCCATCTCCAAGTTTGCAAGTCACTCCAGATTTGGCTATGATATTTGGAGAACTCACAACTTTGAGCCCATAGTGCAGCAGGGTATGTCCACCGCCAATGCTGGATAGGTCCACATAAACAGTTTGATCACCAACTTGCTTTGTAGTAACACTGCTTGGCAGAACATTACCACAGTTGAGGATAATATACAATCTTTCTTTTGACTGTTTAACAGAATAACTGGGGATGAGAGTTGCTCTCCTTTCACTTGGTGCAGATTCAAACACATTGTCTTCCTCTTCAGCTGCTTCAACTTCCTTTAACCTATCTTCTTGTGATGACACTGACACTTCAGAGGAATTGTCCCCATCACTGTTAGTCCGGTAATCAGGATCACAATCAATACCAGAGTCTGAAGGAGAATAATCATGAACAGAGACCTGATCTCTTTTTCTTGATGGTATAACACTAAGAGTAAGGGTTAACTTTTGGGTTGATACATCAAATTTTGCAGTACTTGAATCCTCATCAACTGGATAAGGAAGTGGCAGTTCAAGTTTGTACTGAGGTTTTGACTTGGTGGAAAGTAAAAGTGACTGCGGCCATACATTGGCATCGACCTGAGAGGCACGCATCACTCCAGGAAGGTCAACCTCGACCTCCAGGGTCTGAGGGCGCCATGCACGACCGCACTGAGGTATCAACTGCACAGAGAAGTCTTGGAAATCAACTTTGCTTACATGCTTGATCTTGTACTGTGGTTTTATTGGCTCAGCTACTTCCATCACAGAATTTGTACTTTTATCCTCAGTTGTATTTTCCATCTTATTTCTCATATCACCACTAGTCCTCTCATCGTTTTGGAAGCTCATTTTCTCACTTGCTTCAAACAGTTTTATATCTACTACTCGCTTTATCATAGATCGCATTGGCTTTCCCACATACTTCACACTGTCAACCTCCTGTGGCTGATCTATCTTCAACTGAAAAGTTTTGCTTAAGCTGTCCACGGCAGTTTGTATGAGAGCGTGTTTCACAAGGTGGTTCATGGAGGAGAGCAGCAGAGCCTCTGGATGGAAGACGACATCATACACCACCACTTGCCTGCCAACCTCGGCCACACTGCCAACCCCAACCTCACCCTCAGAATGGCTGCTCGACCCCGACACTCGCACTCTCTGCTTCAGCAACTCCCGTCGAGGTTTGGGCAAAGCGTGTGGCAACGACCAGTTCTGGCCCGTCTTGACACCGTCGTCAACATTCACGTAACTGGGCCTCTGCACCACGTCACTGCTACATACATTCACAAAAGCGGGGCCGCCACTCTGGCTTCCCACTGCCAACGCAAAACCGGGACTCGGGTGAACGAAAACAGCCTCCACGCCCCGCTCTTTTTCCAGTTGTTGCAGCTCTCTTTCAAACTGTTTCTGATTTTCTGGTTCACAAACCTCTTTCGCGTACTCAGCGAAGAGCGCACGGAACTTTTCGTCTTTCAAAGATCTCGCCAAGAAGGATAAATCTTCTTTAGAAAACGCATCCCCACAAGAATACGTGCCTTTCGAAGCCATATTGAATAGAATGAATGTTTCGTCGCTTAAACTACCAAGACTACCACCAGCACCTGACGCGCTCATAGAAAATGGAATATGAAATTATTGATTTGTGTATGATAATATTCGTTTCAGTAGCTGCATATACAGTAAATAAACATACTAAAATTTTGAATAGGCTAAGCAGATATACGTAAAAAATTCATTTTCAACCATTATTCCACATTTTACAATAATTTAGGTGTAACTTGTATTAGAAAACGCAGATCATCAGCGTTCTCCCTGACCTTATGGCAAGTGTTGACGTGTTACCAGGGGCTTTAAATCCTCCTTACTCAGCCCGTCCTTTTAACTTTGTTGTAAACTTTTACGCAATTTTCAAAACAATACAATAAAAAAATCGTTCTTCTAACTTCAAGCAGCTGCTCGATATAATATACTATAGGTGAAAAAGATAGCGGGAGTACAGTTGGGTTCGTTCTCGACTCACAATCTGGGATTCTGGGTTCGAATCCCGGGCGGGACATAAATAGTTGGGCGAATTTCCAATCACCTAATGCTCCTGTTCACCTGGCAGTAAGTAGGTACCCAGGAGTTAGTCGTATTTATTCTAAATGTTCAGAGAGGTGTATTAACTTTTGATATTAATATGGTCCCATCCGAATTTTCATATGAAGCCTTGTAAACTAAAATAAAATTTGTTTGGGATTCATTAAATACTTCCTTAGGATCTGTACTTCCCTGAAATAATATTCTGAAATAATATTACGACCGGTTATAACACATAAAATTATTAATTGCTCGTTTTATTTGTATTAAATTGTTGATTTCAAACTCTGTAAAATGCAAATACATTCATCAAAAGCGTCTCATTTTTTAACACGGTAGAGATAAATAATAATAATAATAATAATATTATTATTTTATTCATTAAATATGAATTCATAAGAACCTAAAACAGTGGTAATTTTAAGGTACAGCTGCTTTTGGTAGCTTCAGTAAGATTTTGTCCCACGTGTTTAACATCTCTGTTAAAAAGTTAAATTTTACATCAGCATTTGACGGGGGGGAGGGGGTGGGGGAGGGCAGTCCCGTATCCGCGGTAGTACAGTAGGTTTCCTCACAATCGAGAATTCCGGGTTCTAATCCCGGGCAAGACAGACATAGTTGGTCGCATCACCTAATGTTCCTGTTCACCTAACAGCAAGTATAGATACCCAGGAGTTAGCCAGCTGGTTGTGGTTGAGTTAGCCAGCTGCTCCCCCCCCCCCATGGTTGCCTCCATGGGAGGGGGAGGGGGGTCAGTAATTCAAATTCGATGGAGGTTATCTTGAGATGATTTCGGGACTTAGCGTCCCCGAGGCCCGGTCCTCGACCAGGCCTCATTTTAGTTACACATCCCCAGGAAGCAGCCCGTTACAGCTGTCTAACAAGCAGGTTAAGCTATAAAGCCAACAAACTTTGTAAAATCTCTTTATGTATGTACCTTACCTAAAAAAATTATTATTATTATTATAAATTATAGGTACCTATTTATTGCTAAGTGAACAGGGCATCAGGGTGAAAGAAACTATGCCCATTTATTTCTGCCTCTTCCGGGGATCGAACCCGGAACCTCAGGACTAGGAATCCGAAGGGCTGTCCACTCAGCTGTCAAGCCCTGGGGAGGGAGGGGAGACCCATGATATAAGCTTAACGTGTACACACACTCTGGCTGCCTGTCCCCCGACACAACGAATTATTGCAATGAATTATTAGATTCAGATTCAGATTCAGATGTTTATTCAGGTAAGGTATATACATACAAGTGATGTTACATTAATGGATTGATATATAGATAGAGCTAGTACATACAATGCCTAAAGCCACTATTACGCAATGCGTTTCGGGCAAGAAAAACATTAATATCTAGAACTTAATACTAATTGAGCATAAAGAATAAAAAGTGTTGAGAACAAATACAAATAAAGATAAAAAAAGGGGGAACATGACTGAAAAAGCAGCACAAATACAATAGGTTGACAAACAGTGTTGATTAAAAAAAAAAAGAAAATAACAGACATGGGTTGACAATAGAGGAGTGAGGTAGATTACAGGGAATTTATTAGGTAGTGTTTAGTTTTTATCTTAAACTGGTTGTGAGAGGTACAGTCTTTAACATGGTTGGGAAGGTCATTCTACATTCTGGGCCCCTTGATTTGCAGAGCATTTCTAGTTTGATTAAGACGTACTCTAGGAATATCAAAACTGTATTTATTTCTGGTGTGGTGCTCATGGGTTCTGTTACAACCTTCTATGAAGCTTTTAAGATCAGGATTGGCATTATAGTTTAGCGTTTTATATATGTATAATACACATGAGAGAATGTGCAGTGACTTAATATCTATCATATTCAGAGATTTGAGTAGGGGTACCGAGTGATGTCTGGGGCCAGAGTTGGATATTGTTCTAATAGCAGCTTTGTGTTGGGTAATTAGAGGACGTAAGTGATTTTGGGTAGTAGAACCCCAAGCACAAATACCATAGTTGAGATAAGGATAGATAAGGGAGTAATAGAGAGTCACCAGGGCAGGGCGTGGTACATAATATCTGATCTTAGAAAGAATGCCCACAGTTTTTGAAACTTTTTTTGATATATTTAGAATGTGTCCCTGGAAATTCAGCTTGTGGTCAATGAGAATGCCAAGGAATTTGCCATCTAATTTGTTACAAATTTGTGTATTGTTTATTTTGAGATTTATATGACTAGAGGATTTATTGCCAAACAGAATATAGAAAGTTTTGTCAATGTTAAGGGTGAGTTTGTTGGCAGTTAGCCAAAGATGGACTTTATTTAGCTCAGTATTTACTGTGGCATTTAGAGCAAGCGGGTCAGGACTGGAGTAAATGAAGGTTGTGTCGTCAGCAAATAGAATTGGTTTGAGGTGTTGGGAGGCATTAGGAAGGTCATTAATGTAGATGAGAAAGAGGAGAGGGCCAAGTATGCTGCCCTGAGGAACACCAATGTTGATGGGTAGGGTGGGAGAAATTGTATTATTCACAGAAACATATTGGAGCCTGTCAGTAAGGTAGGACTCGAGGTATTGTAGGGAGTGTCCTCTGACTCCATAATGATGTAATTTAAGAAGAAGGTTATGGTGGTTGACAGTATCAAAAGCTTTACGCAGGTCCACAAATAACCCAACAGGGAACTCCTTTTTATCAAGAGCTGTATGAATCGAGTTAAGCATACTAATAAGTGCATCGTTAGTGCTTTTTTTGGGTCTGAAGCCATATTGGCAAGGGCTAAGTATATTGAGTTTGGCTAGATATGAGTAAAGCTGCTTATATATAAGTTTTTCAAAAATTTTTGACAAGTTTGGCAGGATTGATATAGGTCTGTAGTTGTTAACATCTGTGGGGTCACCACATTTGTGGACAGGCGTTACTCTCGCTTTTTTTTAGAATATCTGGAAAGGTTTGGAGTTCAAGTGACTTGTTGAAGAGCAAAGCAATAGCAGGGGCTAAAGATCTGGAGGCTTTTTTGTAAATTAAAGTTGGTATCTCCTCAAGGGCAATTAAAGAATTCGTTTTATAAGGGGACCGGAAGCCTGTGTACATATGTAATTTAGGCTTGTATTTCCCCCCCCCCCCAGGTGAAACTACTGACTCTCCCCCAGTATACAACGCCACATATTGCCTTCCTCCTGGGTACATATTTACTGGTAGGTGAACAGGTGCATTAGGTGATAGGAAACGCGATAAACCATTTCTGGCCCGCCCGATCAATGTTCAATATTGATCTTCGATAAATTACACACTGTGTGGATCGATATCACAGACTTCGTAACGCAAACTCTTGTTGTTGTTAAAAATCAATACGAAATATTTACTCAAAATCCGCTGCATCACACAATTTAGTTTAATTT
>NC_091159.1:24353791-24381291 GCF_040958095.1 Procambarus clarkii
ACAAGACACATGAATGTCTTGAAATTAGGACATTCAACAAGGAGATGCATGACCGTAAGAGGGACAATGCAGTTCATAGACAATAAGGAGCAGGGCGGCACTAGATTAAGTGCCTGCGAGTTAAACATGTATGGCCAATTCTGAACTTCTCCAGAGCCTTTTCCTACAACCAGTTACAGTGATAGGAGGAAGGCCAAGAGAACAGGGTACCCTAAAGAGCATGCAGTTTGCTACAAGTAACAACCAACAATTTTGTCAATGGGCACAGATCAAGGAATGAATGAACGGGTAGAAATCAGAAAAGGGAATGCCTTTTGGGGAAACAGGACAAGTATGGATAGCTTCCTTAACAGCAGTGCTCATTTAAGTTGAGTTCCAACTCCATTTTTGTTTTATTTTGCCAATGAGACTTTCATATGCTTTACATTACATTTATGCAGGCTACGTACCAACCTGACAGCGTTTCTAACTAATGGACTTGGGGATTAGGATGAGAGATGTAGTATACAGCTTGAAATTATCAATAGAAGAGCTAAGCCAGTATGGCCACACAGCACTGCCAATGCCACAATATTCAAGAATTAATAGACATTCAGGAAACCAATACAGAGAGCAGAAAGAAAAGATGATTGCTGGCAAAGGAACCAAATTCACAGTATTTCATTGAGGAATAGGTGGCACATTGGGACAGCAGGAAACAATTTCCAATCATCCTGAAAATCAGGACATTACACTACAAAAATTATAATGAAAGCTTCATGTAGTATCTGATGAACTTTTCCAATTATATTCTAAACTGTTTTGTTTCTTGGTAAATAGAAGGAGATATGGGGACATACAGTATATGCATTTTTGCCAGTACAGTATTTTACATCTGTCTGTCCACTCGTTCAACCTTTCCTATCCTTTTTTTTTAATAATACTTGACATGCAAAACAATCTAGGCACTTTAAGCCATATACAATGCTCCACATTAAAAAACAGCATGACCCAACACTCCTGCCAAATGGAAGCTACATACAGGTCATTTACTTCACTGATATTTTTTAGCAATAGCACCACAATAATGCGTATGTTGTTCTAGATACCAATTCTGTCTTAACTATTGCCAATAAGGTGCCCTTAAGACCTGCAAATATCAGGTTCCCATATCACTATGTATTAATTACATTATACTTTGGCACTTCAACTTTATATGTAAATACACAATTTTTGTATACACACAGTAATTAAAGTGCTTGAGTCAAGATCATGATTCTTAATTTACAGTTTATATGCAGTACCAAACATGAAATATATACAATAAGATTTCTATTCGTATTCCAATCCAAATACGAACACGCATTTAAAATACATATCTGTATTACTATACAGTAATCATTCCATACTACATTATACGGTATATCATTATTATTTATCACACTTTCAAAAGCAAGAGCCTATGGTTGGAATATCTTAATTTCATATGGAACACCAAGGCTTGCATAACACCAGCCCACAAAGACTTTTTCAAACATTTCAAACACCCTAACTCTTTAAAATTAATATTTATTTCCAGTTCAAGACACCATCCAAGAGCTCTCACATTGGTCTTTAAGTAACGAGTCTTCAAAAACACACACAACAAAATTAAATTAAAAAATTATGTAAAATTATATATATAAAAAAAATAAAAATTATGTAATATTATTCCATGTAAAAAAAATAGATAATTACACGTCACTTAAAATAGCTTGCAATAAATTTTGTGGTTTTGTACATAAAAACCACCCAATATATTCTGTATATGAGAGAACCTGCCTTACATTAATGCTATATCATTTATGCGACACCACATGGCATATATGCTTAGGTCATTAGCAGCAATCATCTCAAGTTGATCTTCAATACAATTATGGAAGACTATTGGGCTTATCCAAAAATATTGTCAAAGTTACCATCAAAATTTAAGAAAACTAAATTATAACCTGGACAGTAAATTCTTAGAGTATCTTAAGTAATTGGCATATAACAAATTGTGTAAGCAGCTTCAGACTTAAAATATAATTCTAATACAGTATTAATTTTCCAACAAAATATGCATTCTTTTGAATTTAAGAACATAATTACGAAAGTTAATTTTTGATAGAGTAATCCAAAATTTAAAGGTCCCTAAATTCAAAGAATGTTGCAGCACATTTCAAGGAATTATATAACAGTTTTTATTAACTATATAATAATTCCTCTTCGTCCATTATGTTAATGCAACTACAGCTTTCATCGCATTTTCTTGTGCCATCTTCATTCACTTTGCAGACTGCTATATAAACAATTGACAAAAACATATTTGTTTCTGTGCAGATCATATTCACACAATTAGTAATGAAGACTTTAACTGCAGCGAGTCGTCACTATAATTATGATGATACAACAGACTACTTTAATCAATGTAGATTTCCTTGGTGCAATCACTATTGGGTGTGCGTACACCACGAAACACTAATGTATAAATTTTAGACTATCTTTCCATCTAGTACAATATTTGAATTACATTAACAGATTCAGCATATAATAATGAGTATTAAAGGCAATGGAAAGATTCTTCATACCGAAAACCAATCACCAAAACTGTCGTTGAAAGATGGCAACATGTATTAATTACAAACTATAAACAGAAAATACATGTAAATATTGGCTTTCCTTACTGTATTTCAAGTACAGTACAAGAAGTACCTACTGCATTTAACTGCTAAGGACATTATAAGCCTTGAATCACCTGAATTGTCACTTTGTTAATTAATAACAAAAATAATCCTTACAGTGTTACATGATCACCGGTAATATCTTCATGCTCAACACATCCCGAAGCATTTCCTGGTCTCGCTCTTGAGGCAAATCATGCAGTCAACCCTAAACTACTGCTAACATTCTGAAGATGTATTTAATCCTAATAATCACATCAGGATATAGCTCCTCAAGACACTGATACTGACAATATTAGATTGTCTAAGATCTAATGACAATGCTGAAACAAATACCATCTGAAAAGGTACACAGGGGTAGGGGCCAGTGGCTGAGTGGACAGCACGCTGGACACGTAATCCTGTGATCCAGAGTTCGATTCCCGGCGCTGGCGAGAAACAGTTGGCAAAGTTTCTTTCACCCTGATGCCCCTGTTACCTAGCAGTAAATAGGTACCTGGGAGTTAGACAGCTGTTACGGACTGTTTCCTGGGGGGATAGTGTGTGTGTGGAAAAAAAAAAATAGTAGTAACAGCTGACTGGCAGTTGAGAGGCGGGCCGTAAGAGCAGAGCTCAGTCCCTGCATGCACAACTAGGTGAATACAGGCAACAAGGAGACCCCCTACCACAAAAAAATATTACATAATATTTCCTTACAATCATTAGTTGTGACATTGCTCTATACTCCAGTTC
The DNA here is from genome assembly GCF_040958095.1 of Procambarus clarkii. Lineage (NCBI taxonomy): Eukaryota > Metazoa > Arthropoda > Malacostraca > Decapoda > Cambaridae > Procambarus > Procambarus clarkii. Next base: position 24,357,205 of record NC_091159.1, read on the forward strand.
TTACAATCAAAACTATACTTAAATGCTGTTTAAGACAATAAAAAAAAAAAAAAAAGTAGGTGACAAGATGACAATTCACACATGCAGCTTCAACACGGAAAACAGAAGACGCAATCAGATGAAGTGATATGAACACTGACATACATTCTGAAACTGACATATATTTGTGGAATTTCTGAGTCAAATTGCACATTATTAACTGGATTTTTAAAGATTTCATAATAAATGACTAGAAATTGCATTTAAATTTACACAAAATTACCTCTCTTCATGAGTGTGACGCTCGTTTACAATGTATAGAACAGAAGACCGTTTGATTACGAAGCGTGCAGTCCAAGATGGTTAAAACTTAGGTAACTCAAAATGCAATATTTGTTTAGAGGCACTGATTTACTATGACAAAAATGATAATTATATCATTTAAAAGGATAAATCAAGGAGGAAAATTAGAGTCATTATATACATCAAAACATCAAGAGAACTAACAAAAATTACTGAACAAGGAAAGACCCCTGTATGCATAAGAAACTCGGACAATGTATTTTTGGGGGGATCTAATTGGATGCTTAGCAGAACTGCATAAACCAGAACCAAAAATATAAAACAATACTAAAGAGAGATAAAATAATACTAAACAAAGATCACACTTCATTATTAAAATACAAACAAAAATATGCTTACCCTTTGCGCAACCAATAAAACTAATTTGATATTCTTGCATCGGTGAGTTAGATATGTGAACTTATTGATACTAAGGTTCTATTGAGCAAATATCTACTTACATAAGTATATACAGTACAAACAAATTTATACAATGCTATTAATGTACATAATATCTATATTACAGAATTACTACGAATTATATTGCTAATAAATCTGATGATTTACAGCCACAGCCACAGAATATAAACAATCCAATTTCTATATAAGAACTGCAATTTAAACACTGCATATGTAACATATTCAGGTATGAGATCAACTTTCAATAAAAATAAAATACAAGTATATTCTTTAAATAATCAAATAAAATCCCTTTTTGTATGTACACGGTTCTTATTTGATAACCTAGCTGCTCAAGGTAATTTAACATATGCCTGACAAACCAGTAGTTACAAATGCTAACCAGCCATTGCTGAAATTAAGCAACATGTATAATTAATGAGATTGCAAGAAACATTGTAAGATGCAGAATGCTGGAGTTTGCAATGATTCACAGCCTATATGTAATGGATAAACCTCAGATCTTTAAGAAATTCAGTGTTATTTGTTGCTGACTGATACAAGCCTAAAGAAAATAGGCCCAAACCCTTGCAACCCTCACTGATACTATGTAGAAATATTGAGGGCTAACTTTGTGATGTATAATGTATGTGCTCACAAAGCGTCTGCTATTTTATTGGTGTGTATATATATATTAGTCACTAATGCTAACACTGTAAACTAAAATGTTAAATAATAACCAGCAAAAAATATCAGTTGCATAAAAGTATGCTGGAAGTGGTAATAGGAAAGGGCGTATTACATCCCTTTGTTTTCCTAAAGAAAATTGGTTAACTCCAAAATTAGGTATAATAATAATAAAGTAGAAAAGAAATTTGTCGTAAATGTGGATAAAGATATTCAGAAAATTGTTGTTATAGGCTGCTTAAAGCACAAGCCAAAGTATTGGGTACAGCACATCATGGCACTTTCCTTGAGAAGCTGCAAGACATGTTTACTTCTTGCAGATCTTACTACGGCTTATGAATAATGAAGGTACCACCTTGCACGTTAAGTACTTATTAATGGGCCACTCCATTTTTATGAAAGCAGCTGCATAAAGACTTCCACACCAAATGTAAATGGTATCTTATGTTCGACTTAATTTATATGCATATGCTTCGAATATATATTGCAGAATACTTTTTATCATATTTGCAATTTTAAAGAGGTCTGTGTGGATAACAAAATATAATTTACTTATATATAATAATTGATCAAGATATAATAAAAAGCATTCTCAAATCCACACAAACTTACTAACCCTATGAGGCCATAACTAAGCATGGGCTAAGCAGCTTAGAGTGGCCTCGGCATAAAGCAGCCTTTAAGTAAGTTACCCTGACTATCCTCTGCCACCACCTCAATGTGCGTGTCTGATGGCCAGTGAGGTACTTGTGCCCATGGAAGATGGAGGACTGGTGGCGGTGGACGTGTGACAAACTCCCAGTGATGGAAGGCCATGGTGTGAAGGTCTCGTAACTCCACAATACGAATCCCGGCTGTGCTACACCACTGACCTGGGGAAAAAATCATAAGTCGTGACAGAAGAGTAAGAATACAATATATATTAGTATTTCATTGCAAACTGCTATATATATATTGCTACAACAAGAAAAATCTAGTGTTACTTTGAATTGTACAGTGTTGAGGTCATGAAGAAAATGTTTAGGATAAGTATAAAAGAATGAAACTATTTTTTATATTTTTAGAAAGAGCATCAGTGTTTAGAGAAAGCTATGAAATTTCATGAGAAGCACAGGCATCACTTTTAAAGTAAAAGGCAAAGATTAAGTTAAAAGAGCATGAATACATGCGACCCTCATCAGCAGCTTCTGCAACAGAGAAGACGCTGATGAAACCTTCCAAGGTTGTGAATGTCCACAAGTAGTGTGCACTGTCATTTTTTGTTTTAGTTATAAATAAGCAAAGGCATGCAAGAATTAACCATTTTGAACTAGGAACTGTTCTAAAGTATTACAATATCATGTTTATGCAATGTTTTGTGATATTCTTATGAATATGTATCGAGAATCCTCTACACAACTGTACTTGTTAGCTTAATTCAGAAATTGGAACACTCGAACATGGTACGAGCTATATTCATAGTGCTCTTCCTTGAGTGATGTGGATTATAACTTCAAAATTGTAATGTGAATAATATGTTATATAGCTTAAGTACTTTATGGACAATGCAAAAGCATTGCACATCATGAGGACACGCACAACCGTGAAACTTCCAAGTCAGCTAGCTACTCACATAGCTGGACTACAGCCAACTTTTAAGGCATGGCCAGTTACGCTAGTATTGAAAGGGAAAAATGATTAAACACAGATTAAAGTTATAATACACGAAATATATTAAACAAAATGTGACAATTTAATGAGATTATAAGAAAAGTAACACCAAGTTAAATCAAGTACAACTCTGATAAATAGTGTTGGTGACATTAACAGCACTTTCTAGCAGAAGAGTAAGAACCAGGAATGGAATTTTCATGTTATTTAGTGAATATATTCTGTCCTTGAGATAATTCAGTTAATTCTCCATATATTAAAGATTCTTGCAGCTGACTGTTCACCTGTTGCTGTGTATCAACCCTGCCTGGTAAAAGAACAGAGCTAAAGTGTACAACTATGAGCACTAAGTACACATCACGACTACTGTACTACCAAGATGTTCATAGGAAGAATACTGAATATGAACACCAAGTCAAAAACTGTTGATAAGAATTATGTTGACATCTATTTGCTTGAAGTTGGAAAAAGAAACAAAGAATGCTGAATATAGCCAGCAAAATTAAAAAAATAAATTAAAAAACAATTAATGTAGGGATCAAGGTCCTATTTTATTTTATGAAGAATGGAATAAAACTAATATTATTTACAGATTAAAATTAATGAATACAAACATTTTAATGTTTACTGATGGGGCATCGAATGCACAAACACAAAAACCTTAATGTATAGATCATAAAGTGTAATTTTTACATGAGAAGAGCCATGAACATTGAATATTTATTGTTGATGGATACAATGGAAAAACAAATGTCAAGAATTTGTTTGCAGTTTATAGCGATGGTGAAAGAATACATTAATGTGTTTGTTATAACAGAAAATTAAAGCAGATATGTACTTAACTATTTAAAGGCATAGTTATTGTATATAACAGGTACCAATTGTGTAAAGGAAAAATTACGCAGATATCAAAATACTTTTCCTTATAGGGAGGAGAGATACTGTAAGAATCCATCTTTGGTCTCCCACTAATCTTGCCTTCAGTGATTCCTCACATACACAGTACTATCAATATTTTGTCTGCACATTATAGTAACAGCCTCATGCATTCACTTTATTAGTGAAATTTTAGACTGACCATTTATTCATACATCCAAACAGAAGGGATAACGAACGGTGCCCAGGCCTCTCAGTCACTCTCAGTCTCCCTCAATCGGTCTCGTCTCCCTCGGTCTCAGGCAGGACCTTTGAAGTGAATGGGACCATCTCCAGAGACGACCAAGCTACAACTCCAAGCTAATCCCTTGACGTGGCTCCGAAACCCTCAGACACTCTAGCGCCAGAGCCATGTGGAAAGACCAGAAGCATGGTGAACCGCACTTGCAGGGAAAAGAAGCAGAGGCATGGACTCAGTCCAGCAGGAGAGTCACCAATATCTGTATCTCCAATTCCGGGTCCCTTAACAGCAAAGGGGTTAATGCCGGGGCATCCAGGTGATAAATATGCAGTGATTGCCCAACTCGAGCAAACCTAGCTTAGTTGCAAAGCAGCAGGTTTTATCTTGAGATTATCTTGAGATGATTTTGGGGCTTAGCATCCCCGCGGCCCAGTCCTCGACCAGGCCTCCTTTTTGTTACACACACCCCAGGAAGCAGCCCAAAGCAGCTGTAACTCCCAGGTACCTATTTCTGATAGGTAACAGAGGCATCAGGGTGAAAGAAACATTTTGCCCATTTGTCTCCGCCTCCACCGGGGATCGAACCCGGAACCTCAGGACTACAAATCCAAAGCGCTGTCAACTCAGCTGTCAGGCACCTGAAAAGGCACCTGTCAGCTGCCTGAAAAATTCCCAAATCCAAAGCCAAATCTATAAGAACAGACCCAGTGAGAACAAATCTCCCACGACTCAGGGTCATAGTGTCGCCGACCCAACATGCAGCATGGCTGAGATGGAAAGAATGATCATTGTCAAATAGCGAAGATGGACACCCATCAAGCTCACACACTAGGCAAGCACAGGCTTGATGGCCCAATCCACAACAGACTATGCTTGAGACCCCACGAGAGGATTGCCATGGCCTGAAAGCTGCTAACCAAGCAGGAATCACAGGCATTGGGGCCACTCACTGGAAGAACAGACATCAAATGCAGCCAAATCAACCAGGCTATGGATGATTATTGCAGCACACACATAAACAACCACGCAAACCCCAGTGCACCCCAGCACATCCAACGGAATGCCCCCAGTCAAGGGCCCAATCAGAGGAATCAAAGATCCTGGAATAGCCCAGGGTGAAGCTCTTCACTGCAGTGGCCTGGCCGCTCAGGAACTAACTCCTGAACACACCAGAGAATATAACTGTCAGTACACGCCCACACGACAACTCGAGAGAAAACATGTATAGTATGCAAAGATAATACTAAAATAAAGAGCAACAACAAGAACATGGCTCCTGCAGGATGAATCAAGTCCAAGGATGCTGTTGTTTTGGCTCTGGTCCCCAGTAGACCAAACAGAACTTCTGCAAGTGATGTGACCATTAACATGGAGTAATCTCACCAAGATAACTTCAGGGACCCCCCCCCCAAAAAAAATACATTTGTTAGAAGAAAAAAAGGATACAGTATGTACAAGCACCTCAGGGTCAGTTTCAAGACGCCTCTGGAGGGACATACAAGGTAACTGGTGCTAGGCAGCACTGAAGAACATTCAATCCAACAATGAGGCTCCCCTAAAGAATGCTCTTGCAATAACGTAAAGGCCTCTCACTTGCTCAAAGATCACACATGACCACCAAGTAGCACTCTGGAAGTACCAAATAGCCCTTTTCCCTTTCCCCATGTCATAATTACCATTAGTGGGTGGCAGTTGGTAGTTGTACATCAACACTACTTGCATCAACAATCAACACAGTACCCACCCACTCCCTGACTGGGTTTGAGTGAGGCCTTGCTACAGGATTAAGGTAGAAGTGTAGATGGCCAAGAGCCTTGACAACCAGATTTTCTATTCATACACAGTTACAAATTGTGGGGGCCTAATAACGTGATCTTGATCAGGTAATCTTAAAGCTTTATTCTTTTGGGACAACACTGCAGCCCACTACAGAGATTGGTGTAACTCTGGTGCAAGGTAGAGGAATGCCAGAGTTCTTTGATACAAAATGCTATTCCTTCTACCATCAACATTTCCCTCCTTTACTACAGGGTTTTCCTTACCCTCAGGCTTGTCCTGTGTGTTTTATATATGGGTGATAATCTTGTTTGAGCCTCTTAGTAGATAAGCAGTGATTAAATGTTCTCCAGTGCAACTTAGCTCCAGTGCCTGGTATGATTACACAATGACCAAAGATGCATGTTCATTTGGTAGTTGTATATTTTATTACAGGTTGAAATGTAAATTTTGCTAGGTGAAATCAGTTCATAGAGCATGGGAAATGCATCCTGTAGGCATTTCTGGCTGCAACAAATCCCTCACTGCAATAATTGGTTTTGGTCATAATTCATTGAATTGAGGTTGTACTGTACTATGTATTTATGAAGAGCCTTGTACCCCTACAAAATAATTATTTAATTATATACACTTTTTATTTATTTATTTTATTTACATATATATTTACATAATATATACACACACACACAAAAGAGTTCTTACATTCTCGTAAAGTCACTAGCACGCATAGCATTTCGGACAGATCCTTAATCCTAATTTTTCCCAGAATATGACCCGTCAAATTGTTTAACCACCAGGTATCCATTTATTGCTGGGTGAACAGAGGCTACAATTAAGGAATGACACCCAATCAATCCTCCATGGGCCAGGATACAAACCCAGGCCCAAGCACTCGCAAAGCGCCAGACGAGTGTTTTACCACTGTACCACGGGGACAGCTAACTACATGTCACTACATGTATGACCTACATTTATATTGAAGATACTGTATTGTATATGCAGAATCTTCCTGGACATTGTGACTTGCTTCTAACTGGTTAGCTCCCACGGTTGTAATTTTATCACCTCTCAGCACAAAAATTAGCTTACATGTTAGTATGGAAATTGACCTATGACACTTTCATCACGATATAAATATGCTCCCTAGGAATTCATCACATAACACCACGCAATTATTTTTGTAAATGCGAGTTTTACATACAGACATTAAAGACCTATGTAACAGTTGTATGTCTGAATTGTGTAAACAATACACAGTACAGTATATCAATCTGACAAATATTCAGAATCAATTTATAAAATTTTACTAAGGTATTTGACTAGTTAATTCTGTATTTACTATCAGAACATATATAAAACTGGAAAATTAGATAAAACAGGCCAAAGGAATTATCGACAACATTTTCCAATATCCTTCCTAATTATAGAATTTTCCCGATACATCTCACAGGCCAATCTTTCTCAGCTGTCTGTTTCATGTCTTCCCATCATGCCTGAAGGCCTAAATCATGCCTGAATCAAAGCTCTCCACTTCCTTCTTATTTTCATCAACAAGCTGTCTTTTTGTTAAGAGAGATCCATAATCCATATTTTTTATATGTTCTACTTCATTTCAGCTTCAACTTTTCTCTTTCGCTTCCTGTGCACCACGTTAATAAACAAACTTTGCATTTTGCTCTTCTATTACCTAATTTTGTAATTAAAACCTGACTAGTTAAATGTTTAGTTTCAAATGCTTAGTAATCAAAGTGCCTCAGAAAAATTCTGCAGATACTGTCTTACTATCAAGACAAATGTATATACTGTACAATGGGACCATTTCTAATTTATATAGTGTAAACAAAATTACAACTAGTGCAATTAAAATATTCTTACCCTTTCAATTCAGGAGCATCTCCATCAGTCACAACGTTGAGCCACCTGCCCCCAAAAAATCAGATTAGAAACCGTTTCAAACAAATACAGTACATACACAGTATACTCTTATGCAAGATGTAAAAAAACAGTCACTAAATTATTAACAAATTTTAAATTCAAAAATTATATAAACAAAGGGGCAACAATTTAAAGTTCCCCAAGCCAATGCAAAGCTTATAATAGGAGACATTTTTTCACTTAAATGATCATAAGCTTGTGGAACAGCCTACGTGCCAAATTCATACTAGATAGGACAGTACTAAAATTTGAAATACACAATAAAAAAATATCAGAAAGAACTGGCAGACCTTTCTCCTGCCAATAACTTTCCTAACCAATGAAGGTTTTGGCCAACTATATGTATAATTACTGTACATATATGTACAATTACAACTGTACAATTTCAATGAACTATATGTACAATTACAAGTAATACCAAGATTTGCAAATTTAAAGCATCACATATGTGGACACCCAACCCACAAATCTGTAAATAATATCATGACAATGGTCTAGGACAGCCCAAAATGTCATCACTTACCTTATTTTCAGATGTATGGGTTGGTTGTCTAATTTTCAGTTACGTTATTGTGACTTATTGCCTGCACCACACAAGTAACTCACTTTGATACTCACTTATGAAATGCCAATAATACAGCACTTGACCTTGCCCAGAATGCTCGACACTTGCTTCCATCATTCTCCATTAGTTTGTTGTTGTTGTTAAGACTGCTTGTTATATTTGGAGACGGTGCATTGAGAAGTGTGCGACTACATGCATTCTTATGCGTTCGAGAAGGAGACAACGATTCTTCTATTGTCAAGGGCGAGATAGATTCAGAGTTAGAATTGTTCAACTTTGTTGGACATCTTCTGGTGAGAATCGGAGGGCTGTAGACCCCACTTGATGCTAAAGGTTCTTTGGGAGGTTCAACAGTCATATTGATGTTGTCCAATGGGATTCTTCGCACAAAATCAGTTGTGAAGGTAACAGACTCTTTGATCAATGAACTTGACATAGACTGCCTCATAATTGAACTGAAAGATACAGAATGTGTGCTGATTTTGGTTAAATCATTCACTCATTTGCATATAATCAATTGTTTGCAATGTTTAAATGTAGATGGGTCAAGTAGGCTTTCTTTGAACATCCAATTTCATTCTATTTATGATCTATATAACTCCCCCCCCTCCCTTAGATCACTGGATCAATGTTAGAGGTTCCCTATTTCAAGGACAAGAATACTGTAATTACAGTTTTACATTTTGGCTTTGATACATAGTTGTTGCTATAAACAAGTAAAACAAAAAACATGAACATACATATATATTATTTAAAATATATACCATAGTCTTTCCCAAATAATTTACCTAAATTTCTCTCCCAAGTACAATATACTATTCTCTCTATTACCTCATTCTCTCCCTAATACTGTCAACTGTGTTTTGTAGTGCAGTTAGCCCACTACTGATTTTTTTCTCTCATTTGCATTACTGTCTAGCTACAAGACCCAGGTGTCTGGGAAAACTTCCATCTTATCTACCATGTGCTGGCTATCGAATAATAGGTTTCTGCATTCTTCTTGTGATTTTAAGAAGTTGCTCTCTTGATCACAAAATTTCCAGGTGTAACCTGCTGTCAGATAGAGCTATTTTTGTCTATCTTATACAGTAATAATAATTATTATTATTTATTATTATTATTATTATTATTATCTAGTGTGTGACCCTGTCTTTGTTCACACTTTACATTTCATGTGATCTAGTCCCTATATAAGCTTAACTTCCTAGGTGATACTTGTAGCCTAGTCATGGACCTGTCTATGTGCTTAAGTGCAGGATTATCATCAGATAGTTATGCATATAATAATTATATTTTTGAAAAGGAATTTGAATCCCAGGCTTTTCCAGCAAGAGGTAGAGAAATTATCAGCTCTGCTGAGAGATCTCTCGTGAACAATATGGCAGCATGGGCCCCTAGAATAATGGGGGGCCCCCTGGGCAACTTGCCCAGTGTGCCAATGCATTAGAACGGCACTGGTTTTGTCTGATGCATTGCATTGTGATAGACAATAAACATCCTAGTTTCTGTTAGCACATTTCTGTTAACTTCTGACAACAGAGTATAGATTTATATTTGATATTCCAAGATTACATATCAAATGTGAATATTTAGTCTTAAAACAAAGCCTTGCCCCCCCAAAAAAATGTCCCATTATAAAATAAAATTACTAATCTACCACTTCACTGCACATAGGACTTTAAGGTGCTCAGTGTGGGGGGTGGGGGAGTGAAATTTTTTTAATTCAGCAATATTTGAATGTTTTTAATGTTTTTATTCACTCTCTATGATTTGAAACGAAAACTGTTGAATTTGGCAATATTTTGTTTAAAAACTGTTCACGTAATGTTAATTCATTAACGACAGCATCATGAATTTGTCACATGAAACAGGTGCACAGTGCAGGGGTTAAAACTGAAAAACCCATACAAATGACAAACCTGTGATGTGGCGACTGTGGAAGGTAATCTGATGTGAGCTTAGTTGTTGTGAAGAAAACGTGCAGATCCTCAAACCCTCGAGCCATGATGCCATGAGGAGTGTGGCCCAGGTCGAGGGTGTGTGCCAGCTCATGCAGCACAGAGCCCAGGTGTGTGCCATAACATGCTCCCCATGTACCTCTGCAGAAAAAATGCGTTACTAAAAAATTACATGTTGCATAAATTAACGCAAGTTATTACGAAATATGCCCATCACATACATCTGGTCCTTCCTATAATATGGGGGAGGCAATCTGATAAAAGATTTTGCAATGTGAATCAATATATATGAATGCAATGCTACATAATGAAAGATAACTTACTTCAGGTAACCTCTTGAGATAAAAATACAGAATATAAAATCTATCCTATTAATGTACATACCTGTGCAAAATAGTGCAAGAAATAAAGTATAATCAGAGAAAACAATGAACTAATAATAGAAAAATAATAAATATTTAAAATATTAAATAAAAAAATACCATACTGTACAAGATGTGTGATAAACGTGTTGCCACCTTCCACAAACTATATATTACCACTAACCTCCAACCACCTTGGGATTAATAGCAGGCGAGAAGAGAGGCTAAGGATTACCGGTAATCTCTGCCGCTCTAACAAAAATTCTCGTTACATAGAAAATACTGGAAAAAAAAAACAAGTACTGTATCGGGTACTCGCTATTCACCAAGGGTGAGTACTGATCTTACTCAGGATGCAACCCAGAACAATTGCCTAACTCCTAGGTACCTATTTACTACTAGGTGAACAGAGACATCAAGTGAAAGAAATAATAGCTATTATTCTGTTCTATTGCAGGAGCTAAACCCAGGAACGTTGGTTGTAAGCTGATGATGTGGACCACTGTGCTGAAGTGCTAAAGTGATGATGTGGACCACTGTGCTAACTCATCTCTTAGGAGCAGTGATCTATAATTATAATTTATCACTTAATAAGAAGTTATAATTTATCACTTAATAAGAAGTATATCAAAAAAGATTAAAATCTCAAAGAAGTTTCCATTTCAATCTTAATTTCAGAAAAAATATTTTACGAGGCAAAGATCTAATTTAATCTTGACTGGCGAGGTATTGTGAACAAAAATATAAAATTGTCCATCAATTATTCTGTATAAAAAAAATAAATTATATGTATAATATGCACTGCCGTATCAGTTCCTGTGATTTTTTTAAGAAGCTAGTCATACAAGACCGTTTCCCTCTATTGGAATTGTGATTGTAATGTCAAATTAAATTTGCAAGAAAACACTATGGTTATTACAGTAGAGTATTCGAGTGAAAACTAAGTGCAAGAGTTGAAGAGGCACTTCATGCTGCACTGTATTACTGTACAGTATACCAAATATCACCATCTTAAGCTGGTTTCTAATACACAAAGAAATGAGAAGAAATTTGAAGATTATTATTGTGATAAACAAAATGTAAACATGCTCAGAAGCTAAATCTTATTCAATGCTAACACAAATAAATGAATGCACACGCATGCACAAACAACAACAAAAACACACACACATTATAATCCAATTAAGACTTAAAAAAAACAAACCTTCCACCACTAAAATCCATTAATGATGTTGTATCAACAGGTTCAGTATCCCGCATAGCATCCATTACTTCATCCACCTCGGTCGCCCACGAGTACAGTGCTCCGGTACCAACCAAAGCCAGCCCACCACCGCCAAGTGACACTTGGCCTTTAGTAAGGGCCATGATTTCTGTCTCATTCTTGAGAGATATCTTGTCAGGGTTTGAGAACCTGGTGCCACCAAAGAATGCCACATACTTGCAATTTTTGTCTGATAGGTGAGAAGACAAAATATGCAGAGCTGAAGTTTCCCACAACCGCTCCTCTGTGAATTTGTGTGCTTCCCGTATAGTCAAAGGCAACTGAATAACATGAACTATTGGATTTCCTTCAGTGTCTATTTCAAAACGAAAAGTGCGTCGGCCCAATCCTTCTGCTGCTAGTGTCTCTGCCATAAATGTCTGTAAAACTAGGGCTCCAGTTTGGATCTTCCGAACTGCAGTGTTTGGGGATCGTTCCATGTCCTTTGGCCCCTGAAACTTTTCTTCATTTAGACATGTAATGTAAACTAGACGAATAAACCTGGGTATGTCTAATGGTTTGTACACCACCTGTATTGTAGTTTCTTCAGTTCCACAGATAATTCTTAAATCATTATTCCCTTTAACAAGTGGAACCAGTGCATTGAATCCTCCTTGATGTATCTTCCATAATGCTCCATTTCTGCTGTTGTCACTCTGGTTGTGGATAGCAGCACATGTGGCTTCTGGCTGTGTTCCCACCACACGTAAAAGGCATAGCCGGTGTGGAAGCACCTCACCATTTCGTAAATTTGTTACTTCAAGCATTGTGGGTCTGTAATATACAAAGGAATTATATCTTCTGTAAACAACAGATCAATGATCCTATCCTGAAATGATATTATTAAAGGATTACTTTAAGAGAAAGAGTACTTTAAGAGTAAGCTTGTTGCTTACCATTCTACATTCTATGAGATAATTTCACCGTTGTACATGCTCCGTGTATGAAAATTCTATAAAAATTAAACTGATGTATAATATTAAGGTAAACAAAAATCCTGCACTGAATGATATGCAGTGCCCCCTTTCTAGTGGGTCCCCCAGTAGTTTTCCTAGCTTAGCTCAGGTACAACCATGCCTAACACAACAGACCTCCGAGATCCATCCTTTGCCTACTATAATTCAGGACCAGAATCTCTCTCACTCTACGAGGTGAGGTACGCATGGTATTGGAGATCAACTACAAAACTGTGGAAGCCATCAGATGGCATAAGTGTAACAAAAACTACTGCTTGAAGAAAATTAGGCACCCCTAGGGCAACAAGATAAACAACCGTTTCCATGGGTAAATTCCCTAACTGTGATGTGCCTGACTGCCAACAAATGGCAGCTCAGATAACCTGGGGTCTTGCCCAGCTTGCCCCTCCCCACCCCCCTCCTCACTCTGGAGGCACTCGTTTAAAACCCCACAATCCTATGGGAAAGAAGGTAACAGGCAGAGGTGAGCACTACTGGGGCACCACCAGAAACAAGAGATGTTTCAGTACATTCAATGCTTGATTCCTGAACAGGACCCCTCGGTACCTTCCCGAGCTTACAACAGCACCTCAGTAAAGGAGGCCAGCCATTTTGAAAAATAAATACTTTGATCATAGTACAGATGATGTTCGCCAAAGATATCGGTAAAAATGTTGGCCTTCAGCTGACCAGAAATTGGACAGCCTTGCTCTATATCATATTCTGAATATAAACAATGACTTAAAATTCAATTTATCTGATTATTCTAAAATTTTAGCTAAAGTGACTATTATTCTAACAAGTAGAATGTTTGCATTAAAGCAAAAAATATATACAGTGCAGTATATAAATAATACAAGAACTGTACACATATAAAAACTTAGTTGTGCAAGGTAAATTAATAGATTCAGTTAAATACCATGAACATTGAAGTGATTCATGGTATAATTTGCCTATGACTTAAGCAACTGCAATGCAATCTTGCCTCCATTAGCCAAATCTCTTTGAAACAGGACAAAATATTAAAAATGTCTTTTATAACATAGCAATAGTTAGGTTTTTACAAAATTTGGCTTTTCTTGCCAAATGAAACCAATTATAATATTTAGGCTCAAGAAAAACTAATCTTGCATTTATAGTTCATAAATGAACGTAATTTTTTTCATTAGACCACAGCTTTTATTTTTTGACTAATTATACAGCTATCAAGTTAATAACCCAAGGGATAAATGCTATGCCCAACTCGGTGTTACCGTATTTAAGAGAAAAAAATTGTTGCAATGGACAAAGGAGAGAAAAGTGGCAGTCAGCCATGAGTAAATTTATTTATTTATTTTTTTATTTATTTGCTTGTATGTGTTTATACGTGTATGTTGAGGATATTGTGTGATTACCCAACTGTAATTATTCTGTGCTGGTTTCCATTGTCATTGCAACCAAGAGACCACCACAAAGTGATAATGGCAGTACCGTACATGCTTCGCATGGTCGACAGAGTATTTAGTTTTTGATTTGTTAAGTAATGGTAATCAGCACCTTTACTCAAAAAATCAACCATACCAACTGCTAGGTTTATAGTGTAAAGTATACTTTAATTTAACACTGCTTACCGTTACTTTGCCATCCATGTATTTACTTGTACAGTATGTTGTATTGCTCTCAAATTAAATAAACCTGCAAAAAATCAAAACTGCCTATCAACCATATTTTTTGTGAATGTATTATGGTAAATACATTTATTACCCTAGTAAAGTTAACACCTCAGTAAGTACACATTTTGCCCAACCCTGACTGACTCATTGTCTAGCCCATCACAAAACATTTTTTGTGACATTTTTGTCAGTCACAAAAATTATGTACTAAATTGCCTGAACCTAACCTAACTGAGGACCCACGAATAGAAAACAGGCAACCCTCAATTTTGCGAGCCACTGTACTTTACATTATCTTTTGACATTAGGGATTTGTGTCAAAATGTGATATACTAGTTGAGAGGGCAGGTTGCATTGTCTTAGGGATGCCTTAATCGTCTAGATCGGCATGGTTTATATACATGGTTTAACTAATGAATGGTTTCAAACAAAACTGCAACTTGAATCTATTCATCCACCAATATCAAAATACAGGTATGTAAAATACTTATTTTCTAAGATTACAATATATTTAATTCTTTACTAAAATATATGTAATAACATTACAAAAATCAATATGCATTACATACAGCTGCTGGTGCAGAACAGTATATGAAAACATGTTGTGGCCATTGAATCATAATTTTATCAGTAAACTTATGATTCACCTTGTGGTGTCCCTTAGTCAGGGAAAGGAAGCCTGTTAGGCTCATCAAGGTTCCGACACCCAAATAGCCCAATTGCCGAAATCCCAGGTACAGTGGCTCCTCCATTTATGAATTTAATCCGTTCCCAGAGATGAGTAACTCGAAAATTTGTAATTCTAAACAAATTTTCCCATAAGAAATAATGTAAATTGAATTAATCTGTTCCACAAAAAAATATTAACTTCAAAATACACACACACACATATTTTGTGCTATAGTACGTACAAGTTATAGCTTACCTTTATTGATGCCTCTTGTTGGCATATGAAAGACGGCGAGGAGGGGAAGAGGAGAGGTGTTACTGTTTGGAAGGGAAGTCCCCTTCCATTATAACATCAGGCAATGATGACTTCTCTGGGGGTACACACACTCCTGTTTTGACTACATACCACTAGGACCTGGTTGTGGCTCACTGCTTGTTTTTCTCACTAAAAACCTTTACATAGATACTTGTTTTTTCCCTACATTTTAACATCTGTCTGTTGTGAGACATCAGTGTCATTATAAAAGGTTATGGCAATGGCCTACTGCAGTTTGATTCGGGCGAGTCGTTTCAACAAAACTTTGCCTTTCTTCCCATACTGCACACGACTTCCTAATTGTTGAGGAACCTATGGTGTGCTATACTGTATAATAATTACTTTTACGTTTAAAAAGCAAAATAGCTGAAAAACAATGAAATTCTCTACCAAGAATTCAAGCGCGATCGTCACTAAGCGGGCAGTCTGATAAACTGAAGCGGGGTCGCCCGTGCCACCAGGAACCACGTGCTCCGTCGACCCATATTTGTATCAACAAAGTCGTAAGTCGAGTTGAATTTTCCGATGACACAAGGGGCCGTAACTCAAAAAATTCATAAGTAGGGGCATTCATAAGTCGAGGTTCCACTGTACAGTACCTATTTACTGCTGGGTGAACAAACATCAGGTGAAAGAAAACATGCCAAACTGTCCATGTGCCACCCAGAGATCGAATGCACGATCCTCGATTGTGAACCAAGTACAGTTTAGATCACTGCACTATATTACACAATTTATTAAAACACTAAATACATTGAGTATCCTAATGTATTTTTTTTTACATTTTATTTTTTTGCTTTCCTTTAAAATATAATATTGTTGGAAAAGTTGAGCCATGATTTAGCCTGAATATTAATTAACAACACATACTACATTTCTTCAACGGAAACGTTAAGACACACAATAATTAGGTAAGAGTTAACTGTCAAAACATGCAAGCAGAGGGACAGTACCAACAATAAAGTCCTTCCCCCCAACAACAATCAGCCTGGGTTTTTTTTTTTCGATCAGGCCAAAACTAACCACGCCCACCCCATGCACTAACCCCCAAGGGACACCACACCAAAACGGCTCCAGCTGCACACAGACAAACACCCGCGACCACACACCTCCCAACACCCTCACAAACCTACTGTGAAACACGCCGGGGTAAAGCAAAGTGTTGAGGTAACGGGCTAGGCAGCCATGGGAGAGGAGCTCAACACTACTGCATTGCGGTCAGCCGTCGTCTGCTCCACACTGTAAACACCATACACATCTTTCAAATTTAACTTTACAAACTCTATTAATAAACAACGTTTCATATTTTCATATTTATTTGAATACTAAATTACATACTTAATTAAACGCCTGCAAAATATTGTGAAAATAATAAGATTTATTTAAATAATAAGATGTAGTGCTTCCATACCTCAGTTCTCGGAGGCCTTTTTTAGTAGAATCCAACCCCCTTCGAGTCCAGATAAAATGATGACGTTATAGTGACGTCACACCTTGTGCATACTGTATATTAAATACCTTTATCATCTTTTGCCTGTTATTTTGGTTAGGCTAGATTAGGATAGGATTGGTTAGATTTGATCGAGTTTGTTAGCTTCACTTATTTAGGGATGACGAAGAGTGGTGAAAATTTGCTCAAGTCCTGAGTAAGGTCTAAGACTTGAGCAAATTTTCACCACCCAAATTCATCACTGTTCTTTAAGGAAACCTAACTCAACTCAACCCAACCCAACTCGATACAATCCAACTCAACCCAACATAACTTAACCTAACCTAAATTTTACCAAAATACTAGATAAAATGTTTCATATGATATGCACAAGACTGTCATAATTTTATTCTGGCTCCGATTTTAGATTCAATGCTTGATGACGGTCTAAGACCTGCATCCATATAAGAACCAGACACGTCATCGTTTTTGTGACGTCACTCAGCTAGATGGCGCCTACCTATTAGTGACTACGGAGATGTAATAATTAATGGCTAGCTCTTATTATGCCCCACCTATTAGCTTTATTGTACCTGTTTCATAAAAGCTGAACTATTCTGATGTTCGAATTCTTTGTTGTATCTTGTCTTTAAGTTTTGGATGGCGGCAACTTACAATTTTCAGTGCATGCTACTTAATTTACCTGAAGTAAATGTTTTAAATGAGGCAAAATAAGTCATTTATTTAATGACTACCCCGTACAGAGTACAAGTATTTCATTACCTTATTATTCCTAGCTCCCATTTGTGTTATCTTAGTTTGGTGCCTTCTATTGATAATTACTTACTTGTGTTATCTTACTTTCTCTCAATTTAAAGCAGCATCTTTAAATTGAGAGAAAGTAACCTTGTCTATTCCCTCGGTGAATTATTAAAATCTTGGGTATGTTGTGATCATGTCTCTTCTGTTTCTTCTGTCCACCATGGTTGTGAGGTTCAGTTCCCTCAGCCTATCCTCATAGCTTTACCCTCTCAGCTCAATTCAATTTCTTTATTATGCACCCCATACCCATCCCGTGGGCGGTGGTGTAAAGGATTACAGAGGCACATAATCGGTTCAGGAACTGAACCCTCCAATTCGTTTAGTTAAGCAAATGGCACTAATCTTGTTGCAATCATCTGTATTTTTTCCATTTTAGTTTTATGCTTCACAGGTTATGGATTCCAGGCTAGTGCTGCATATTCCAGTATTGGTCTAACAAAAACTTCGTAGATTATCTTGAAAAAAAAAAGTTCTTATTTTGGTTTCT
Organism: Procambarus clarkii; assembly: GCF_040958095.1. Taxonomy (NCBI): domain Eukaryota; kingdom Metazoa; phylum Arthropoda; class Malacostraca; order Decapoda; family Cambaridae; genus Procambarus; species Procambarus clarkii. Next base: position 24,375,570 of record NC_091159.1, read on the forward strand.
AAATGACATTTTAATGTTTGTCAGCATTCCATATGCTGTCGATCTTGCCCTACCCACATGTCTCTCTGGTGTTAATGTTGGAATTATATTCACTCTTAAATTTATTTCTCTGATATCTGTAGTTACCTTCCATTTATGGCATAGACACCTGATCTTCTTTCTCCCTTCCCCATCTTTATTACCTAACACTTACTCGGATAGAATTCCAGCACCCATTTGTTTGCCCGCTCCTACAGTTTATCGATGTCTTCTTTCTGTAGTCCTCTGTTTTTACATTCCTCATTAGTTTTGTATCATCTGCAAACATTGACGTGTATGAACTCATCTCCTCAGGTGATGCACATAAATTGGAAACAGTAGTAGTCCCAGGACAGAGTCTTGAAGGATCCCACATGTTGCATTCCTCCAGCTCAAGACCTTGTCTATCCTGTCTCCTTGTCTGTCTGTATCTGTGTGCCTTCTGTTTTTCAGGTACTTCCCTACTCAATTCAGTGCCTTCACAATTATCCCAATTTACTTCTTCACCTTGTACACCAGTCTTTTGTGAAGAACCGTATTGAATGCTTTTTGACAGACCTAGCTACAACCTAGCCAGCCTTGTTTTCCTACTGTATTTTAGTAACTTTGCCATAGAACAAGATCAAGTTTGCAAAACATGACTTTGCTCATCTAAATCTATGCTGCACTTTCGTCACGGTTTATCTTCTCCAGCACGTTTCTCAGAATATTTCAGTGAAACTGGTCTGTAATTTAGTTCTTCTTGTCTGTCCCTTCTTTGAATACAGTATTGGAACCGTTAGCTGTTTTCCAAAAAATTTTAAGATTTCCTGTCTCAAATGTTTTAGTGAAAACCATCAGTTAGCAAGTGATAAAGTTCCTCTATAGCCTCCTTCAGCAGCGATGATGATGTAATGCAGAAGATTTGACTACATAAATTGTATAACTTTTATAAACAAAGGTTGTCTTCAATCTTTTGTAAAACCCTGACAAATAATAATTTGTTTTGTCAGGGTTAGGCAGCCTGTGTGTGTGTTATATATATGTTATGTGATGAGCAAGCAATAGTTAACATGACTAGAAAATACTTTTTTTATTTTTATTTATATATACAAGAGCTCTTACATTCTTGTAAAGCCACTAGCACGCATAGCGGTTCGAACAGGTTCTTAATCTTAATTTTCCCCGGAATACGACCCGCCAAATCATTTAACAACCAAGTACCCATTCACTGCTGGGTGAACAGGGGTTACAGTTAAGGATTGGAACCCAGTCAATCCTCCCTGGCCAGGGAACAAACCCAGGACAAACCACTCGAGGGCAAGTGCTTTACCACTTCACCATGAGGACTACAGGGCACGAGGACAACAACATACAGTACTTGTTACTATGAGAAATAGTTGATATGACTAGAAAGGATCCCGATAGTACAGTCAGGTTTGTTCTTGACGTACAACCGAGAATTCTGGGTTTGAAACCCAGGCGGGACAGAAATGGTTGGCCATATTTCCTTTCACCTAATGCCTCTGTTCACCTAGCAGTGAGTAGGTATTCACGAGTTAGTCAGCTTGTTGCAAGGTTGCATCCTGGGTGGGGTCAGTAATTTAGCCTTGGGGAGGGGACTGCGATACAAGCCAAATGTGTATGAATACATTCTGGCTTCCTGTCACCCCGACAGTGAATTATTGAATTGAAACATGTTCTAAAAAACTCAGAGCATGTTTGAAAACTCGCTGGTTGGACCCTAGAAAATATGTCATGCTATGAGCAATTATTCACATGACTCTAGAAAATACATGATGCTATGAGTCAATGCAACAATGAGTAATAGTCTGTGTATAATCTGTTTGGGGGTTTCGGGTTTCGTTCAACCCGAAATGAAAATTTATAATTCGTATCGGGTTACGAATTTTTGGGTTATGAGCCATCTCTGGAATGGATTAAATTCGTAACGAAGGTACCATTGTATGCAATGTATATATGTATATGTGTCTATATATATTTACAGTATATATATATATACTTGAGTTTGAGTGAATATAAATAGAAGATACTGTATTGTATTACATATGGGCCTATTGCAACCCACAGTTTCCGTTATTTTTATTCTCATGTTCCTACGGGTGAGGTGATAAGGATCACTTGATTTATTAAAGTGCAGAATGGGCATACAGTATATTTGAGTGTGTGGGTGGATATACTGTAAATAAGAGCTGCTGTGTACGAGTCAACAGGATTCCTGCAATTTTCCCTAATTCTTATGTTAAAAAAGCAATCTTTATCTAGTATCCAAAAAATATTTGGAATAAATAGGCACTCTTTGAATAGCCACAGAAACATTTTTGTCAAAATAGAAAGTGGAGTTGCAAGTGATAAAAAAAAGTATGCTTTTGACCGACATTCTGGAAAAAAAAAAAGGTTGTAGGTATACAGTACTTTATTTTATAGCCCTACGGGGTGAAAAAGCATCTCCTGTTCTGTGCTACAGTATGGCTATCTTCCTATCTTGAGGTTATCTTGAGATGATTTCGGGGCTTTAGTGTCCCCGCAAGCCCGGTCCCTCGACCAGGCCTCCACCCCCAGGAAGCAGCCCGTGACAGCTGACTAACACCCAGGTACCTATTTTACTGCTAGGTAACAGGGGCATAGGATGAAAGAAACTTTGCCCATTGTTTCTCGCCAGCGCCTGGGATCGAACCCAGGACCACAGGATCACAAGTCCAGCGTGCTGTCCACTCGGCCGACCGGCCTCCTTCTATGTTAAATTTTAACCCATGTTAAATTTTAACCCATGTTAAATTTTGGCATGTTAAATGGCATGTTAAATTTTAACCCATTGCTCCTTGTCTGTTGCATCTGACCTTTTAAAGAAGTGGTCTGGAGCAAAACTTGCATATGTCCAAATTGTTCAGTACAGTATTTTAAAAGTTTAGATGCAATCAGCCCTGTCATGTCTGGTTTGCAGTGCTAGTCCTGTGGCCCTCACTTGTTCCTGGTGCTGTATGTGAATCAACTTATAATACGTTCTAATACGTCATAAAAACATTATAGCAAGATGTAACAACTTTATTCACTGTCGAAGTTCGTCAAAGTCTATACCAATGACTAGGTGCTTAGTTAAACTTACTTACTAAAAACTAAAAAACTACAACTTGCTAAAAATAAGATACAGCCATTACTGGATTTCAAAAATAAAGGATTAAGGTGGTTAATAAATCTGATAGCCAAAAAGAGCTTGCAGAATCTAAAACAATAAAAAAAGACTTAATTTAATAATATACATTTTTTAAACAAAATTGCGTACAATACAACAGTAAAAAAAAGAAAAAAAAAAGCCCTGAAGAGATGACACATTCATTACATCTGAAAAACAATGGAAAGAAACCACACCATCTGTTGTTTTTGAGCCATCAATAAAGATGGCAAGATAATAGGAACATTTACTGAAATGTTCCAGGAAGAGTGTCTTGCAATGCAGTCATGGGAAGCCACAAGATACTCTGGAGAAACTTCTGTAAGCTCCTGGTCTTCCATCACTCTGTGATAAGGTAGTACTGGTCGAGCCTCGATTTTATCATTTTACTACTATAAAGTAAATGTGTTTTTAGCATGTTTCTTGCTCTAGCATACAGATGCCTTACTGTTGCATTTATATATTTTAAAAAATAAATAAACCAAACATTTGTATCTGGTCTTTACTACTATGAACCATGGATGGTCAACGACAGAATTTGAACCAATTATCAAGTAAAAAAATATGGTTGATGTTAAATTTGATTGAATTTTCTATACCCTTCCATACAGTAGATGATTGGGACTTTCCATGGTGAAATTTTTGAAATTATACATAGAAAAATATTGTGAAGATTAAGTGAAATGGATACCACATATAATAATGTGTATTCTAATGCTGTACTAATGGGTTGTGAAATACAATTTAGAAATTCAGAAACATTTAAATTTTGTGCACATGCTATATAAATGTGAGGTTAGTAAAGGAGTCTTGCAAATTAACTGAGACAATACTGGAGGCATACTCCAACTCCACCATTCAGCCTTTGGACAGGAAAAAGGCAGCATGCCCCTATACTTGACTGCAAACCTTCATGATGAATGCTAACTCTCTGATGACCAGACAGTAGAGATGCAGATGAATAACTAGGGCAATCAAAATCTAACGTATACAAAACCGAAGAAGTGTACATGTGTAAAAGTGTGTGTGCATTAGCATTTCAAGAGGTACCTTACCTTGCATTGGTTCTGAGGATCAAAGTTCCAACAGCCTGATCTCTGATCAGGCTTTCTGGTTGATGGACTGGTCAACCAGACTGTTAGACACAGTTGCTCATAGCCTGATATATGAATCATAGCCCAGTTGATCAGGTATCCTTTGGTGTTTAGTTCTTTTGAACACCACGAGAGATCAGCTTGTTATTCCGCTTATATTTAAAAGGAATGATGAAAAGTTTTGGGCCCTTGATGTTGATAGAATTCTCTTTCAGCATACCTATTGCACCTCAGCTTTTCAACAGAGTTATTTTGCCATTTTGACAATACAGTAGCTTAAACAAATTAAGAGCTTTACTTAGTGCATTCCATATAAATAATGGATACAATTTATCCAGGACAAACATGCATGAATTTAGTTTTGTCTTTATAGTTCCATCTTATGGCTTTCCAAAGTCAGAGGCAAGAAACCTGTTAGGCTGATCAAGGTCCCCTTAGGGCAACTACTGACCTTCTCCATGATGTAACTCACAACAGTTGCCTAATTATTGGGAACCTATTTACTGCTAATACATCAGTAAAGTGAACAAACACATCAGGTGAAAGGAAATTTTGCTCAAATGCTTCTGTCCTGCCAAGGAAGTGAAACTGAGATCTTTTTGCTGGAAGCCGACTCCCAGTCAGCTCCTATTATTTCATATCTTATTATTCTTTTAGCTTCTACTGTATTATGTTTATCTTGTTACTCCATTCTACTTAGGGATTTTGTTAAGTCTAGTAACCTGTGCTTATTTTAAGGTACAGTATTAGTCATTTATATAAACAATTGTTTATTACTAACCACTAAATATCATATTTTCTGTTGCCCATTGGGAGACTGTTGATACCTGATTGTAATATAGTACTAGTATTTTATACTACTTTTGTTATTAGCAAAACATGACTACATATTGTATTGATGACTAAATGAATACCATATTCTTTTTTTTTTTTTTTTTTTTTTAGATACCGTTATCCTTTGTGATCCATTTATTAGAAAATTTTAAAACCACTTTCTTCCTTAACCTGCTATTTTGTTGGCCATCATTTTATGGACCTGTATATACATCACTCCATTATTATATTTATCAAATACTATTGCAAATCTGTGTTATGTCTGCATTCCGTGTTCCTCTAATACCACCATAATTTTGTCATATTTATAAAGTACAGTATAGACAAGTAGTTACAAAAGATGAAAACTTGCTACACACAAGGGAATCACAGTAACGTCATATATTTATGAGAAAATCTTTGGAGCAAGACGGGGATTGAACCAGTGTCCCGGGTAATCGCAGATGCACCTTAACCTATGGACCATGATATGCTAAAGGTTATAGATCTTGGATTCACCCAGGTCCACCAGGATTCACCTGGATCCACCAGGAGTCTGGAGGCACTGATCTGGTAGCCAGTACCAATAAAAATCTTATTTAACATGATATAAAAATGCATATTA